>NW_022157861.1:0-256363 GCF_003316985.1 Fusarium coffeatum | reverse complement strand
AAAAAAAAAAAAAAAAGGTTGACTTGAACCTGTCACCGAGAGGGTGTTGGAAAGAAAGTAAAAAATCCGTGTTAGTTGATATGATATAATGATAGGAAGATTTTGGAGGTAGTGGCATATTTTTTGTATAGCGATAAAATCTGTTGGTGGTTGCATTGATCCTCGGATGAGAGCGAGCTGAGGATTCTCACAATCCATGCCAAGGTTATGTAAATGCGGGTTTCTAATTACAATCTATTTCCCTCCCTGAAAATAGCATCGCAGGATAAGAGTAGTTAAATTTCTCGACTTGCTAACAGGAGCGCAGAAAGATATCAAGTAATTATTGTAAGGGCATACTTAATATTATTCGCATATATTTTGCAGTAAAGTGCCGAGCTTTGTCCCTCCATTAATTAAGGTAAACCTGGCCATTTAGGATTGTGAGGCCATGTCGCACCGCCACAGATTTGGACCAGGATGCTAGTGCATTAGCGTCGATCGATGCTCGTTCCTTCTTGGATTCCAGAATCAGTGTGCCACAGAACCAGAGAACCTTGCTCACATTACAAATTGTGGCTTTATTGTTAAGACAACGTCAGGTTTTATTAATAACAACTTACAGTTGACCGATGAGCATCCCTGAGGGTTTGTTTTGTGTACCTTCTGATGGGAATTATGTATCCTTTTTGTTTTCGGCATTTAGTTAAGGGTATGCAAGTGGAGCCAGCCTTATGATGGTCGATTTATCCTTTGAATAAAGCACTCAATATATCTGAAATCATGACTCAACTGTGAAACTTAGAAGCATATAATTTATGCGAATCGTGCTTCGTCGAAAGTCTCTCTGTAGCTGATGATTGCGTATACAGTATGGAAAAAAGTGCCGATTGTCGGGGTACGGTAATCCTTGTCAGATCAGTTGATGACCAGCCGGACCTACCTACCCGGGTAAGGTTAACGAAAGACAGCACCAAGAGGAGAATGAGCATCGAGGATTAATTCCCATCAATATTCTAGCCATGAAAGAAGTGCCTGATTGTTAAATGCCTTCACAGAGCCTACTTCCGACACATTGAACAAGTCAGCGCCACACTATAAACCAAGGGAAAAAAACAAACATGTGGCTGATGCAGCCCTGACTGCAGCCGCGTCAAATCCCTGCCGACGTGCCGCGCCTAAGCTTGGTTCAACGTTTCTGGTTCCGGGACGAGATGGTCCACACCATTCAAGGGGGGTCATGTCACTAGGGAGGTGGATTTTTCGAATTAATTGCTGACGAAACGTCGAGTTTGGTAAACAAAAAAGGTCACAAGGACAGGAGAATAGCGTGTTATGTGACGAGAACTGTTGCTTGTAAGATAAATGACATGTTGTGAAAGACTATATCCAATTGTAGCACGTAAAAGGTACATGTCACAAGCGAGAAAGTTATTCCTGGCGTTTCCCCACGCTAAAGAACTGAGTGACCCCCGACCCCCCTGCGCTTCGGATGTTGCACATGGAATCTGAGTCGGTATTAAAAAGGTACCTTCCTTCCAAGTAAAGTATCCGTGCGTCTGCTGGTTAATGTTCGTTCTCTCTAGACTCTATCACTGTAATCTGCACTATGCATGCCTCTCCCATTGCATCTTCCTCTATCCTACGCTTTAGGCTCTATGCTCTAGGCTCTAGGTTCTGGTGACGCTCTCCAATTTGACTCTTTCCATTTGGTCCAATTACTTGGTAGACCCCCTATCCTTAGCTGACTCTCTGGTCTTGTTAGATATCTTGAGTCCCAGAGTTCAGGAATTAGCCACGCCCCTCGGCGGTTTAATACAATCTCCCCTTCCCTAGGTTTCCCTTTCCCTTGCCTTGTCTTGCCTTGCCTTCCTGTGGTATCATTCGGTTCCATTCCCTTTTGCCAGATGATGCTTTCTGCTCCGGTCTGGTCTGGTCCGCTTCCCCCCCTCTCGTTTCCTTCTCGTACCTCGTGCCTTGCCTTGCCTTGACTCTCGTCGTTTGTTGTTCGAGTCGTAGCATTCAAATGTAAAGAAGCTGTTGGCTTTGCCCCGTTTTTCTCCTTCCTGGCTTGGAAAATAAGAAATATTGTCGTCGCCCCGGAAAAAAAACGTAGCCATCCCCATCTCATTTCTCTTCCCTTTTCCTTCTTCTTTCTCCCCCCCTCCCTCACCAAAACCTCCACCTCTCACCTGTTTTTCTCAACAACGACCGACGATTTTATCATTGGAATCGCCCAATTTCATCAAATCGACACTATTCGCACATCTTAATCATCTCCGATTTGCTGTCATTTTCTGCTTCTCGAATAGCAGTATTCTGTGACGCTTTCAGAACAACCTCAATTCCGCAGTCGGCTTCTTTTTTCGTGTCGGAAGCTGCTTTGACGGTCAACGTCGTTACCTGACCCAAGATCTTGAGGCTATTCAGAGATTCGAGCTTCTCCACCGCCCGCACCTGCACTCCACAGTCTGGCCACTCACAGCTCGTTTCACCTCTGACGCTTCTCCCGCCTGCAACCATTCCGTTTCCTGACGAGACCCGCACGCCACCTATTGGACGCTTTCTATTCGCCGTACCTGTACCCGACTTTGTGGTGCGTTTCGCGCCATTAGCGTGTACCACTACACCACTACAGTACGTTGCCGACCGCTATTCGCTGCGTTCTCGACTTGAGCTGCATTGAATCACAGCCTTGCCTACGCGACAAAGCCTTATCTGATCTTTTGTTCTTAGTTACCTATTGTGTTCGGCTGGCAGTAATTTCTTGTTTTCCGGTTTGGTGATCCTGGATGCAATAAGCTTGCATTAGTTTGTCCCTTCAATTTATAATACACGCCACACGGTTTCCTTCACGAGGCTATTCACAGCCTCTTCACATCTCAGCATGACCGCAACAGCTGGCGACACGTCTATGTCGCGATACGACTCATCAGCCGGGGAACTTTCTTCGCCTCCCTCTGGATCACTTTCCGACCCCGGCTCGCCATCACGGAACGGTTCGAGCAGTCGTCCACCACAAGACTATGATGAGATCGTTGTCGTTTCCAGTGACGGTCAATATCAACACATCGGCCACCAGAACCACGGCGACCGACCTCCACCTCCCATGCCACCGCAATCAGGCACTGGACCTGCTAGGCGATATGCGCTCGTCGATAACCAATGGGTGCAATTAACTGCTGCAGGTGTCCCCAGAAAGAAGCCGGGGCGTAAACCAGGGACTATTGTGAAGCCTCGAACCTCAGACGGTGCCGACATAGCAAAGGCTGCGCGAAAGCCTCGAAAGCCCCGCGATCCCAATGCACCACCCATGCCGCGAAAGAGGAAGATGAATGCTGCCGATGGTGAAGATGACGTTCCCTCCGATTCCAAGTCCATTGCCGCTGGGGCGTCTACCGGGGGCCAGTCGCACATTGCCGACGTCTCTAATCTATCAGCATCTTCACCTGGTCAACATCATCTACAACCATCATCGTCATCACACCAACCTGAGCAGCGTTATTCACCCAAGATGGCGAAGCGAGAACATTTTGGATCTATGCAAAGCCTCTTGAACTCGGACCCTCCAACTGAACGGCCTTCTTCGCAACCGCAGTCGCAGGCTAACAATTCTACATCGATTCCTGTACGAACTAGCGGCCAAAGCTACGATCCCATTCGTGGTAACTACGATCCTGTGCGTGGGACAATGGTCTCTCATAACTCTTATAATTCGGCCTCTGGGTCACCAAGGGCCCCTTCGCAAATGCCCAACCGCTCGCCAACCATTGCAAGTCTCCTTGGTGGAAGCGAATCGCGCAGCCCTTATCAGCCTCCAAGCCAACCTCGCTTCCATGCACACGAGCCTTCTCAGCCTCCATCGCCATCCAAAGAACCTCAGACAGTTTCGACACCGACGCCAACTCCTTCCTCACGCCCGCCTGTGCAGGAAGCTAAGCAGGATTCTGCTCCACCACCACCGCCGCCAGTTCAACGCCCAGTCATCAAGGAGTCTAACTTTACGACAATCTCTAACGGTCCTATCAAAAAGTCATCGCCAAAGCAGAAACCCCATACCGGAGTTTCAACGCCCAAAACCGACAACTTGGATGACATGCAGGAAGGGGAAGGTCGATCAATCCTCGACTTTGGCCGAGCCAAGCCAGGTGAAGAAGCTCAAGCCCCTACCATCATTCTCAGTGTACCTATCCAGCCCGGGGAGACGAACAGATATGTCAACTTCATGCGCATGGCTGAAGATCGATACGGCTGGGATGCTCTTCACCCTCGTCTGGCTGCAAACCGAGATCGCAAGGCCCGCATTGCTGCGGCAGCTGCCTCTCTAGAGAAGGCAGAGTCTGGTCGCGAATCTGGTGATGAAATGTCTGTTGACCTGTCCGATGCCGAGGCTAGCAACCCCGACAACGGTGTCACCAGTGGTGTTGATGCGCAGGCCAAGCCCAAAAAGAAGCGTAATTTCAAGGAAGACCAGTACGATGTCGATGATGACTTCGTGGATGACTCAGAGCTTCTGTGGGAAGCTCAGGCAGCAGCAAGCCGTGACGGATTCTTTGTTTACTCTGGTCCCTTGGTGCCCGAGGTCGAAAAGCCAGCGGCTGGGTACGTACCGTTGAATTCCATCCATTCTGATCTTATGCTAACAGTCACTAGACAAGAGGGGCCTCCCAAGCGAGGACGTGGTGGAAGAGGTAGCCGTGGAGGTGCCAGAGGTGCATCAACTCGGGGTGGAGCCGGGACTGGTCGTGGAGGCGGCCCCGGATCTCGTGGCGGCTCCGTCACTAGAAAACCTCGCATTACTAAACAAGAGAAGGCGCAGCGTGAGCGCGAGAAGGCTGAGCGCGAGACCATGGCCCAAATGGCCAAGACGCCTACTCACAGTGGCTATTCACTGAACCCGACTACACCGTCCTTGGCCGTTAGTGAATTGGGCGCCTAGCATCGCCCAACGCTTTCCAGCTCTTTTACCGATGTCAAGATCGAGAGGCACTCTGAAATGGAAAGGATCGTTCTTCAGCATCTGAACTGCTGCTAGATTATACTCTGGACCTCCTCGCCGCCCTCCGGCACTGAGTGTCGTTGCGACACCTTCCATACTGCTCACATCGGACTTGTTTCGCTTTCCTTTGTTTCACCCCCTAACGTTGTTTTGCGGAGCATAGCTTGCCTGGTATGGCATCGTTTTCAAAGTTTTCAGATTTGTGGGAGTATTGGAGTGCCAGAGCTTTGTTTTTCTTTTCTTTTATTTTTCAAAAAGGGGCTGGGGCGTTTACAAGGTTGCATTTGGGAGTACCACAGATGTCGGGTCACGATTGAAGAGAGGAACAGGGAAGACGGTTATCTCATCTCAGACGACGACGAGTTTTGAACCATGACAAAGAAGGCGCCATAACCATTTAGGTGGCATTGACGTCGAAGAAATTGCTTTACAGGAACTAAATAGATGTTAGAGTAGGAGTTCATCAAATGTAAAAGCAATGAATTGCCACATGACTGCAAACGACTTAATGACTACGTGAACATGCTTGTCTATGCAGAGCCTTGGTTAATTCGTAGCTGATCTGTCACATTCACTCTGTCTTGCGATATGAACTTGAGGAAATACGGTAAACTTCTGGCTCTGTCTTCTCTCGATAAAGATTAGACCGAAAGCGTCTTGAAGATATGATAAGGCCTTCACACCAGCCTTGGAACCTCCCTCGCTCAGGTTTCATTTCGTTCTATCTTGTCTATGTTACCCTCTTAAAAGTCGCTCGAAAGTCTACCGTTCACGAGACGTAAAATATCAAAGGTAACTGCTCACTTGACAAATCAGAAAAGATCTGCGGACTCGCTTTTGCTCTTCTCTGCCATGTGCTTCATCCATTGACGCATATAAACATTGCTACGCCATACCCCTTTCTGTGACAAGCACCATCCCACTCTTTAACTTCGTCCAACACTTATACTAGATATCTGTGCCTCCCGATAGAAAGAAGAAAAAACAATATCGCTCTTATGCGAGACTGAACTCGGTCACCTCACCCATCTCATTAACGGCCTGCTCGTTCAGCTTGTAAGATGCACGCCATCTCAACTTGGCACTTGTGACCTTTTGGGCACGGTTACCCGCATGCCAAATTTGGACTTCTTGGGTGACGCCGCGGCTCTGTTGGGGAGCGAGGTCACGGCCGGTCTGAGGCTTGAGCTGGAGTTCGTAGCCCTATTCAAGGTTAGTGCTCGGTACCGATGCTCATAGAATGGATCAACTTGCCTTTGTAACAGCGAGCTGGAAGTGAAGCTCGCTAATGGGTTGGGGTACGTTGTTGGAAAACGCGAAGACGATATTGATGGCGTTCTCATTACCAGGAGCTCTTCTCGCAATCATCTCGATCTTGACGTTCGTGCTGCTTACGGTAGCTTGGTGCTCCTTAGGCTTGCTAGGCTCTGGAGGCAATGCTGAAGAGAAGCTCCATTCGTCGTCATCGTTCGAAGCTGCGGGAGGCTGCTGTTGAGTTGGCGCAGGAGATACGCGCTGAGAGGCCATGCTTCCAGCCCCGAGCATGGCGAAGGGGTCAGAAGCAGGCTGAGCTGGGGGAGCAGGTTGCTGCTGAATAGAGGGCTGAGGAGTTGCCGTCTGGGAGACGGGCTGTGAGAAGGAGGCAAATTGCGAGAAAGGGGGAGGGGTTGGAGTTGACACCTGACCTCTGGCAGAGTTGTCTTGGGTCATAGAAGATAGCAGCGCAGGGCCTGGGATGTCTGGTTGGAGTTAGTACGTCGGAAAGCCATGACTGCTCTAGAATTACAACTTACTTGAGTTTGCGCCAAAGCCAAGAGCAATACCGCCACCCTGGCCAAAGCTGCTGGACTCTCCACCACCAATATCGAGACCAAGGAGGTCATTCTCAAGACCCCCAGCGCTGGAGCTAGGAGCAGGAGCGTTGCTCGATTGAGCGCCGTTGCTGCTGGCATCAGCATCAAAATCAATAAGCGATAGCTCGTTTGCGGCACTCGAAGATGCAGCAGCAGTCCCCGAGGAGGAAGGGGGAGGAGCGCCGGCGGCAACCTTGGCAGCGCCCTCCATATCACCC
Organism: Fusarium coffeatum; assembly: GCF_003316985.1. Taxonomy (NCBI): domain Eukaryota; kingdom Fungi; phylum Ascomycota; class Sordariomycetes; order Hypocreales; family Nectriaceae; genus Fusarium; species Fusarium coffeatum. Next base: position 249,314 of record NW_022157861.1, on the reverse strand, counting down.
TTCTTCATCAGCTTATACCGTTCTGCCGTTCGGTGTATGCTATCGTTGATCTCCAAGAGCTTGGCAACGGCCTCATGGTCATCCGACTCCTCCTCGCACATTTTTTGGATCTTTGGCTGAGCGCTTTGCAAAGCAGTAGCCAATTCGCTGAACACATCGCCATCCTCCATCTTGTCGCCTGCTTTGAAAGAGTCCAGTCGCTCCTCCAGTAATCGTGCTTTGGCCTGAATCTTAGCAACCTCCTCAGCAGCCTTGGCGCGGTAATCGGTCTTCGATCGCGTGTCGTAGCCGGCCATAACCTTCATAAGGCGGTTGGCTTCTTGAAGGTCCTCTGGAGTACCGCGACGAATAAGCTCTTGAAGCTTGGCTGATTGTGCCTCTCGCTCCTCCTCCTCCATTTCTTCGGCAGATTTGAGGTTCTACAGGACATAATTAGTATAGATAGCGTATGGACCGAGCGACTGGAACTTACGTCACTAGGGTTCAAGACAGCAGCATCTTCCCTTCGCACCTCGGGGAAGACGTATCCCTTATAACTTAGCAACCGATGCATGTCCCTGATAAATCCCAGATCTTCCTTGTATCGGCTCGTTTCGCATATTGTCCCTCGCCATTCTTCAATCGCCTCAAGGATCTTGGCCTGCACCCTCGTAGGTCGCATTGGCGGGCGCTCGGGAAATCTCCTGACGAGTTCATTGAGGAACTCTTTTGTACCGATCTGTAGATGAAAGGGGTATCCGCAGTTCTTGACGCAAATGTCAAGAAGTCCGAGGGCGAGCAAGGCAACGTTGGGATTGCGATGATTAATATAGTTGACAATAGCAGTAGCCGCCTCACGAGGGGCGGAACCCTTCTTGGAGTTTATAAGATCGGCGATTTCGAGGTTCAAAGCGAGATTGGGCTCATAGTTCTCGGGACTGCAGGCATGCTGGACGAAGCGTTGAAGCTGGGAGGGGGTTCGACCAGACGATGGCACATCGTTCCAGCGGTCGCGAGCCGCAGCGCGAGCTGAAGCAGCCTCCATGGTAACGGGAGGACGAGATCAAGAAGGGTGCGGATGAAGATGAAGCTAGTCGGGGGTGTCTGGCGCGTGGAAGTTGGTAGTAGTAGTGGACAATACTAGGAGGCAGTGCTCCGTTAACAGAGTGTAAGGATGAGCTGGTCAATGGCCTGGCCTGGGGTTTGGCGGGGGGAAGCTGGAGCTTGATAGTGTCTGACCGAATACGGCTCAAGCCGACGGAAACGGTCTGAGGGAGGAAATAGAGAGGATAACAGAGTCTCAATTGCAAGAAAGAATGGCTAGACCGTAGCTGAGAGACAGCCTGCCTGTTGTCCCGTTCTAAACTGTCTCTTTGTTGTTTCTAGTCATGTACTGGGTTGGAACCAGGGGATAGCATCCATGGATGGATGGAATTAGACACCTAGCACTCACTGGGCACGATAACTTATGATGAGCTAGTCCGCAGTGAGGTAAAGTGTGGCACTGTGGCGTAGGATGCAGCACAGCCACGTGATGGCATCAAGCGCGGACAGGCTCTAGACTAGCAGAGGGCCCTGCTCCATTACAGCGGGTGTCATAGCGCACCTGCCGCTGATGCCCCAGCGCCTTCCTGGCTCCTGGGAAGGCCTGGGCTGAAGTGCCCCTCACCTAAATGATCTCAAGGCCAAAATAAATATTGCAAGTCCATTTAACCCCACCATCGATCTTATCATCATCCATACTTTTTGGAGGCAAATTTTTAAATCTTGACCTCACTTACACAACCACTTGACAAATATCGCTGAACATTACGACATACAAAAAGCTGCCGGGAATCCAATTTTAACCATAAGAAATGGTCCGTCATAAGAAAGACTTCGCCCACAAGGGTCGAAAGGGAGGCCCTGCCCCGCGTCGAGGACCCCCCCGCGATGAAGAGGAAGGCTCTGGGTCTTCGCGCCCAGCTTTCAAGGCTGCATGCTGGGACCTGGGTCATTGCGACCCCAAGCGCTGCTCAGGAAAGAAGCTTATGAAGCTCGGAATGATGCGTGATCTTCATCTTGGCCAACGACACAACGGAGTCATCATCACACCCAATGGCAAACATACCGTTTCCCCTGCCGACCGCGAGATCATGGACCAGTATGGCGCTGCTGTTGTGGAATGTTCTTGGGCGAGAACGCAGGAGGTTCAGTGGAATAAGGTGGGAGGGAAGTGCGAGCGACTGTTGCCATATCTTGTCGCAGCGAACACGGTCAATTATGGTAAACCCTGGCGTCTGAACTGTGTTGAGGCGCTGGCCGCCGCATTCTATATCTGTGGGCACCCAGACTGGGCAGAACAGATTCTCTCACCCTTCTCTTATGGCCCATCCTTCCTCAAAATCAACTCCAGCTTGCTCAAGCGATATGCAGCATGTGCCGACGAGGCCGAGATTAAGAAGACACAGGAAGAGTGGATGGAACAGCTGGAGAGGGAATATGCTGAGAGTCGCGAAGAGGGAAAAGACGATATGTGGACTAGTGGAAACACAAATAGAAGACGGATAGAGTCTTCTGATGACGACGACTCGGATGAAGATGATGAGGACGATAGCGAAGAGGAAGAAGGGAGTGTGGATGGTATATACTTGGGAAAGAAGCCGTCAAAGGCTAAGCCAGAAGGGGAGGAAGAAGAACAAGAGAAGGATCGCTACGCAATATCCGACGATTCAGATGAGGAAGACACAATGGCCGAAATCCGTCGCAAAGTCCTCGCTTCAAAGACATTTGCCAACCCTCATCAACAAGAAGACAAGAAGCCCGCCTCTATCCCCAACCCGCATCAACACCAGCAGCAGTTCAAGCCCGATACCAGCGTGCGGCCTGATTCAGATAACGAGAGGAGCGGAAGCGATGATGATGTCGATGAGGATGATGAGTTTGATAACATCATTGAAGCTACACCCGTGACGGATCGTATTGGCTTGGCCAAGCTGGAAAAGGAGCGTTCTCAAGCTACTCGTACAACGAGAACATTTTCGTCAAACGCAGTGGGGGCGCCTTACAAAAGCTGATCAGTAGCATTACCAAGTAGAAATTGTAAAAAGATTTGAATCTGTAACCATGAAATGCCGAAATGGCGGACAGCCTTTGAAATGTGACTTCGTATGTGGAAGCTGATCACTAGACTAGTGAGATCTGGTATATATACTCCATCCTTCCAAATCCTATAATCTTCTCTCATAAGACCATGTATCATATCTTGTAATTATTCGTACACGACTCCAGAAGAGTCAACTCCTTTTGTTTCCTTCTTTTTCGTACATGTTTTACAATATTGTTGTTACAGTGTTCGCTTTTCTTTGATCTCCTCATATGTCTGGATCTGATCATCGATCCGTAGATCCTCAAAGCCTTCTAAACCGATACCACACTCGGCACCCTTGCCCATCTCCATGACATCCTTCTTGACGTGCTTGAGAGTATCAATTTTACCTGGATGTTTGGTTAGTAAATGGAAGAAGACGAGATATCACTATAGATAGAATGAACGAGAATGGAGCTTGACTTACCATCAAATATGATTTCGCCACCACGGATGACCTTGACCATGGATGTCCTTTTAACAGAACCGTTACGAATCTTGCAACCCGCAATATTCTTCGATACACGTTTCCTGACGTTGATAGAGAATAGCTGCAGAACATCTGCCTCGCCAAGAACCTTATGGGTGATATTGTACGGTAGCAAATCCGAGAGAGCGCTCTTGACATCGTCAACGACGTGGTAGATAACGCTGTGGTCAATAATGCGCACGCCAGCTTCGTCCGCACGTTGGCGAATATGGGGGAGGATGGGGATGTTGAAGTTAACGATGATACTCTTGGAAGCAGTAGCGTGGTCGACATCGTATTCGGAGATAGCACCGACGCCAGATCGTAGGATCTTGGATTGAACTTCGTTACTGCCAAGTTCCTGAACGGTGCCACATACGGCCTCCACGGATCCAGCGACATCAGCCTTGACGATGAAGTTCTGGAAGAGGATACCTGGTTCATTAGTGACGGGCTCCGCTTCAACGCCCTCGGCTTCTGCAGCAGCAGCGGCTTCCTCGGCGGCAGCCTTTTCACGTTGGCGTTGTTCTTGTTCGGCAAGCTGCTTGGAACTCTCTTGTCTCTCAGCCATTTCCTCGCGGTATTCGACTGCTGTCTTGGCCTTGCCCTCATCAGGCGCTTGCAGGACCATCTCACCAGCGTCAGGAAGCTCACGCCAGCCGAGAACCTGGACGGGAGTTCCAGGAGGAGCTTCGCGGATGTCAACACCAGCTTCATTACGAAGACCTCGAATCCTGGCCCATGACTTTCCGGCAACAATAACATCACCAAGACGTAGGGTTCCTCGCTTGATGAGCACTGTAGCCGTCTTTCCAGTGTGCTTGACGCTCGATTCAAGGACCCATCCCTCAGCCATGCCATCTGCCTCGGCACGGACATCAAGGATCTCAGATAGAGTGACGATACTCTCCTCGAGATCTTCCATACCCTTGCCAGTTTTTCCACTGACAGGCACAACCTGCACATCACCGCCGTAGTCTTCGATCTCAACGCCGTGGCGAGCAAGATCAGCCTTGACTTGGTCAACTTGAGCATCTTCTTTATCAATCTTGTTGATTGCAACAATAATAGGGACCTTGGCAGCTGTGGCATGTTTCAAAGCCTCTAGAGTCTGCGGCATAACACTGTCGTCAGCTGCAACGACCAACACCACGATATCTGTAACATTAGCACCTCGTTGACGCATGGACAAGAAAGCAGCGTGGCCAGGTGTGTCAAGGAAAGTGATCTGGCTGCCCGATGACATCTGAACGATGAAGGCACCAATATGCTGTGTGATACCGCCGTGCTCCTGAGCAGCAATTGAAGACTTGCGTAGCCAATCCAGGAGAGTAGTTTTTCCGTGATCGACGTGGCCCATGATGGTAACAACAGGAGGCCTGCTAGGTAATAATGATGGATCTTCTGGTGCTGGTCGAGGTCGAAGATCGCGCTCAGAGCCTGTGTCTACCGTGGGGTCAAAGCCATACTCTTGAGCAACCAGTGCAGCCGTGTCACCAGTCATGATGGTTTCTTCGGTGATTTCCTCGAAGCCCATAGACTCCAAGTCATGCAAGAAGTCCGCGACACGAATCTGAAGAGCATTGGCCAAATTAGAGACACTGATATACTCTGGAAGAAAGATGGGCACTGGCGCAGCCTCGACAGGTTGTTCCAAGTGCTTCTTGGCTTCCTTTTCAGCCTTCTTGCGCTGTCTGCTTTCCCATCGCCGAATTGCATCCTCATCCATATCTTCGTCTTCGTAGTCACTCTGACGAACATTCTTCTGGCGCTTGCCCTTCTTATCCCTTCTATTACGCTCCTCTTCTTCCTCCATCTCAAACCGAGACTTACGTCTCGGTTGATCTTCTTGTGGTTGCTGAGCTTCCGGAGACAACAGACCATCGCTTTGAAGTGCAGATTGGTATAGCTCAGTGACCTCAGGGTCAGGAGCAGGTCTATTGCGAATGTTTGTTACTCGGCTTTCGAGTGCATCCCAGAAGCCGGCATCTTGGCCTGGGGTCTTCTCATCGTTTGACCTCCTTGAACGCTTTAATTGACCCCATACATTTTCGCCACCCTTGTTCGTTGACTGAAACGGCTGCTTGGGTTGGGCTTCGGGCCGGTTTTCTGTGGGCTTCGCTTTGGCTTGACCCTGCATCAGAGGAACATGCGTGTCTACTTTTCGAGAGGCAAAGGCTCCCCAAGCAGAAGTCGCTGGCTTTGGAGGTTCATTGTTAGACCAAGATCTGGGTGTTGCCACTGGCGCTGGTGTACGGTCTGTCTTGAAGGCCTCGGCAAGAATGGAGCTCGATAATGGATTGGACACAGGCCTAGCTGGTTTCGCTTCTTGCGGTTGCTGCGATTGTTCTGGTTGTCCCGTTTGCTGCTGCTTAAAATTATTACTCCTTTCGTTGAACCGATTCGATTGCTGGGCGCCCTTCATCCGCTGGTTTCTGCCCTGGTCAAGTCTCTTGCCTTGACCCTTGTTTTGAGGCGTATTCTGAGGAGCTGGCGATGTCTTGGCGTTATCCTTTGCCTGTGCCTGGACAGGCTTCGGAGGAGGTTTCTTCAGAGGCAATCCCATCTTTGCGCGAGCTTCCAATTCATGAGGAAGTAGTTCGCCCGACTGTTTTGCAACATCTGGTGCTGGCTTGTTCGCAAACGCTCCGAACGACCCCAATCCAGCTCCAAATCCTCCAGCAATACCGCCAGTAAAACCACCAGGCTTGCCATTATCGTCGGGTCCACGGAGTGTAGAGCTCGTCGAAAGAGAGCGCACGCCAGATATTCGCGATGGGTGACATGATGATAGCCCGGTGGCTCTGACTGATGTTATCGAAGCTGCGATGCTGGACACAGGACGATCTCTAAGCTGCGAGTCCCTCGGCGAGGGTTTGTGGCGGCAGAAGGCGCATACGTAGGAATTACCACGCTCCTGTTACATGTATAAGCTATTTGATTTCACGAGTGAGAGCTGTATAGAACTAACCTGGAAATTACGAGCTCTCAACATTGCCACGGCGAGGGATTGACAGGCCTAGAGCAAAATCACCTCGACATTGACTTTAAAAACGAATGTGCTAAAGTACCTTCTGTAAATGTAGAAATCCATCAAATCTTAGTGGAGTAAGTCGGCTGGTTAGCCACCCGACAGTGGGCGACCTGAGCTCTCGGCGCCGGGATTGTCCGCTACTAGACAATTACATGCAGGACGATACTCGATACAAAGGTGTATCTTTGAGCTTCGATTACCATATCAAGATGAAGAATTAAAATTCCAAAAGTCCAAAATTACAAGATATTATAGCTAGATATACATCCCGAAATGTTTTTGATGATTTTTGGCCTCTTCCTTAACAAGTTGTAGAGCAAGACACATTTTAGACGCTCCATATCCATGTCCATGGAATTGCCTGGATGGTTTTGTGGAACCACTAGAACATGACATTCTTCGAGAACACATTTCCAATGAAACTACAAACTCCTGCCTAATCATTCTTATCATACTTCTTTCAAGCTTCACTTCACAAAACACCTACGAAAACAAAAGGCCACACTCAACATGGCTCCTAATAAGAGGGCAGGAAAACAAAAACGTGCTCACTTTGCCGATAAAAAGGATGAAGCTCCTCCTTCACCTTTCAAGAGGCCCCCTGAGGCCCTGGAGCCATTCATTCAATCTCTAGATGAGAAGCACGTCTATGTCACACACATTGACAACAAACCTGCCGCTTTTAAGCGCAAGATCTTCCTTGTACCCGTCGGCATGAACGTTGTAGTCATTCTTCTCTTCATTCTACGCATGTGGTGGATTGTTCCCTGGTACTGGCAGCTGATTATGACCGGTCTTGGGCATGAAAACGAGACAACTTGGAACACTGCAGACTCGACATGGGCTGAGATTTCCTTGGAGATTGCAAAGCGTGCTGGAACTATGTCTATCGACTTTATCCTCTTCATCTTTGTTTGGCCTTGGCCTGTGGAGTTCGTCGCTGGACAAGCACGCGGTAACCCTTGCCAATGGCGATGGCAGGTTGGCTTTCGTGAAGAGGAGGTCTACGTGCGCCGAAGCCGAGAATGGGACGAGGCTCTCACCGATATCTTGGAGGATGATGATTCAAAGAAGATCTTGCTGTCCTACATTGACAACGCCACTTCCCCTATTCTACAGGAGCAAAAGACCGGATATCTCCTGATGAATGCCTACTGGGATCTTGACTGGGCGCGCATGGTACTTGCACACCGTTTAGTCGACAAGAAGGAGCTCGCGCTCGATGCTTTCAAGGGCCTCGTTCTCGTTCATCACGCTGCCTATGGCTGGATGTCCTACGATGTCCGTGTCAACGGTACTTCGAGTGAAGATGAGCGAAGACGCCAAGTCTTTGCTTTCAGGGACGCACTCATCAAACTCGGAAAAGAAAACTTATTTTATCGTTGGGTTGAGATTGTGCAATATGAAGCGACACAGCCTGGAGGATTTGGCCCCAAGGAACAAGAGGTTGCAGCCAAGAGAATCCGAGAGTTGTTCGAGAATGAGAACATTAACTTCGACGATCTTTGGAAAGAGAGTGTTGGGTCATTGCCACAATAGAATAATACAGTTGCAAGTGTATTAAAAGAGACAGCGCTCTATTATTATCTAGTTAAAGGGGCACACCAGGATAGTTATTGTAAAACATCAGAACTTTAAAATCAGTCGTACTGTATACATGTAATAATTAACCAAAAGAAGAGGGCAAAAAAACTATTCGCCCGGCGTTCCTATCTCTCCAGCGTAGGAACCTACTGCGCGTCCCCGGTTTCCCTGGGATATTTGTTTGGCCACCCTTAGAGCCTCGGTCGACTGGTATGTCTAGGCGTCCCCAGACAGTACCAGCGCCAGGGGCTCTACAGGTCCTATGAAGGGGGTTCAGGATGAGTACATCTGGGGCGCGGTTCGAACCGCTCCTCACTTGGACCGGAGCCCAAGCGAGGAGCGGCTGAACCGCTGCGCCAGATGCCCCATCTCAGTCCCCCCGCTGTTGGAGGAATCAGAGTTATGATAACCTATAAAGCTTTGTGCTGTCCAATGGGGGTTGGGCATAGGATACAGCTGGCAGGCAGCTGGCAGATGCACTGACAGCTTTCACCACTGCAAGCTTAGCGAGCCTAACCGAAAGTCTGTCACCGACGTCCACACCAGACAGTGACTGTTCTGCCCAGAAAGAAGGCACAATGTCTGCTGATAGGAACATAATCGATAGAACCTGGTGACAAAGTTGGTTGACCTCCCCACCATACTGGCTTATACCAACACCACTGAACCGAACAAAGACAGCGCCCAAGAATGAACCGTAGTCATCATGAACAAACGAACAGAGCACACAAAGGTTCTAGTCCACTTGAACAATGCTTCGTGACTGTATGAAAACGGCGTATGTGCCAATGTTCATATGAAGATTGTCCATTGCAACCCTGACTTCAGGGAGCTGGTCAGAAGCCAAGGAGGAAGAACTAGCTTTTGTTCGACCTCTATATATCCCGGTAATCAATTTGCATAGCAAAGCCAATTTCTGTTGTCGTAAAGATATGGTGTCGTGTCGCGATTATGGTGTCCAAAAAACCGCCCTTTGTGTGCTATAGAAAAGCATTGGTGGCGGCCTCGACACTTGGTGTGTTCGAATCGAAGGGATAGTATGCCATGATAAGCTCAAGGCATGTTTCAAAAGATTGGTTCTGGCGAATTGGTACCGGTTGACTGTCTTTCTTTCAGCAATGACTCTCAAAGCCCAAAGCAACTGTTAGATGATGGTATGGATGAAGTTGGAATTGTGTGTGGTGGATATTCGTGTCCTGTCTTGGACGCTGACTAACAAGCGTGCACCCACATGTTAGTGGAAGGAAGGTGGGCTTGAGGTGCACCTGCGGAGAATCCTAGCAGAGTAGGACAAGCAGGAGCTTTGGCTTCGTGTGTTGGATCTAAGGGGACCGGACATAGAGCGGCAGAATTGTTTTCTTTGTTATCAAGCGAGACCTAACTTTCTCCATCTGAGGTTCTCCATATGATTAAGGCTTTATGTCACATCACTACTACACAGTATGCGCAGCTCCCTTTACATATAGGTAGGGAAAAGGACTTGCAAGGTTTAAGATTTGAGGTCCTGCAAAGATCGTCCGAGCAAGGCAGAATGCTGACTGCCTCTGAAAAGAATGGACCTTCTGTAGGATTGAGGGTAATCTATGCAATCTACCATCCTGGTTGGACGCCAGCAAGAGCCTCTCAACTTGTTGGCTGCGCAAGTTGGGCTGATCAGTTAGGCATCCTTTCGCACAACTTTCATGTAAAGCAACAGGCGCCTACTATTTGTGCTAAAGGCAGTCCTTGTTGCAGTAGCAAACGGATCTTGATGGATTAGTTTGGGTAGTATCCGTATAACGAATGAGCCGTTCCCTCTTTCCACCATACACTTGTTCCTCAGTTAGAAAGAAATTCCCTTTTCGGTGTGCTTGATGCCAGGCCTCTCTCTACCAGCTGTCTTATATAAACGCTCAAGGAACCAAGCCTCAAGCTTTTAAAGATAGAAACTTGCATTCTGGTTCAATTAATTCTGATGCCACTGATTTTGGTTGACTTTCGCTAGCCGATATTTCCTAATACGTACCTACCAACCCAGACCCGAATAAACTCCCCTGTCTCGAATTTTTGATGGGAAAGAATCATTACATGTTCGTATTAGCCATCAGGTAGTTCCGTTGGATCCAAGCGCCAGTTCTCAATAGAAAAGGACGGACTACACATAAAGAAAAGATCAGGCCAGATTCAAATACTTTCAACAAGCTGGCGTCTTCATATCAATCCATAATCAGTCTCCCTTCCTTCCAACAAGGGCCTCCAGTCCCCCAACAGCAACTGCTCAGCTAGACAATCTATTGGTTCCAGCCGCTAATAAGGTACCTTACGGGCACAATTCAATACAACTGTACAGAGCTTCAAGCCCCCCAGTCCAAAACCCCTAAATCTGAACGCGCAACTAGCCCCGTTCAGCCCAGTCAATCAAGTGCAAGGACCCAGGGCGACCTCAAACTGGGCTGCTAGCATTAACCTAGACTGTGCTGTTCTGTGCTGTGCTGTACCCCTTCAACCTCATCTCGACAAAAAAAGGCTTCGCTTCTTCTGCCGCTTCCCACCCCTTGGCCTTCGACTCTTCCCCTCCAGACACCAAAGACTTAATATCTCTACCTCTTCGAAATGTCCTCGGGATTGACGCGACGCCGCGGTGCGGGCGGCGCAGGACCTGCGGCCGAAGGAGACTCCAGCAATGGTGCTGCCCCTAGAACGAGCACACCCAGTGCCAGGGATAATGGACCCGAGACGAGCTACGAGAACTCAGAAAATGGCCACAAGATCGCATTCGACCCTCGAGACATTAGCGAGAGCGCTGAGCGAAGCAAGCAGCCCAAGCTCACTCTCATGGAAGAGGTGTTGCTACTTGGCCTCAAGGATAAGCAGGTAGGCTAGCACATATGCTCATACACGTGCCCTCTGTCCCCGAGACAGTACGGCACAATGCAGACAAACGCCTCTAACAATTTATTTTCTCAAGGGCTACCTTTCTTTCTGGAACGATAATATTTCTTATGCCCTCCGAGGATGCATCGTCATCGAGCTGGCCTTCCGTGGTCGCATTGCAATGGAGAAGGATGCTTCGAGACGTCGATTCCCCCTCGCAGACCGCAACATCGAGGTCATAGACGACACCCTCACGGGCGAGGTCCTCCTCGACGAAGCCCTCAAGATGATGAAGCAGAGTGAAAAGATGAGCGTCGCAACCTGGATCGACTTGATGAGCGGTAAATGGCCCCAAACTTTCCGTCTCCCAAGAACAGTCGCTGACTCCTTTTCGAATAATAGGCGAAACCTGGAACTTGATGAAGATCGGATACCAACTCAAGCAGGTCCGAGAACGACTCGCAAAGGGTCTTGTTGACAAGGGCATCCTCCGTACCGAGAAGCGCAATTTCCTCCTCTTCGACATGGCTACCCACCCCGTCGCCGATGGCGGTGCCAAGGAGGAGATCCGCCGCCGCGTCCGCAACGTCCTCACCCAACGAACCGTCGTCCTCAACGGCAGCCAATTCCTGCCAGAATCGCTCGAATTCCGTTATATGCGCACTATCGCCATGGTTTGCGCCGCCTACGCTGCTAACGTCCTCGAGAATGCCCTTGCATCCCTTGGCCACGAAGCTCGCGAGAGGGCTTTTGCGCAGACCGATGACCTGCTCGCCGACTACAGCCAATGGCCATTCGGCAAGAAGGCTACACAGAATGGCATCGGAGCCAACTTGCCTCAACTTATCAACGAGGTGGGTATTTTGTTTCACGAGAGGTTTCAAGACTGACATTAGCTACAGGAGGTCAACAGCGGCAAAGACAAGGAGCTCCAACTCGAAGTGGTTTCAGCTTGCTTGAGTGTCTTCACTCGACTTGATTCTCTCCTATAATCGTCCCCACGCAAGTTGTATGCGTGCCCGCTGCTGCTAAGAATAACGCCTGGATACATTCTCGATCAACTATCTAGCGTCCTAGTCAGGCCAAGCTCTTTCCCCAAAATCTCTGTTCCAACTACCCGATACTAATCCTTCTTTCGAACCGTTTTCACGACATGACTTTGACGATAAGAATCTCATGGCTCCCCTTCTCGCCGATACGATAGGCATGAGTCCCTACACACAACTACTACAATACGGAGCAACTTCAGGGAATTGGAACTTTCTTCGACTCAACTAGACCGAGTTGTAGTATCTTCCAGGCATGGAGAGCTTGGAACTTGGCAATTGACTAGCTCAGCGGAAACCTCTCTGGGTGTGTGTTGAAACAAGTGGTGCTGGTAGCCCACACACTTTCTAACCCTCCCCAAAACTTCTTTTAATGTCCTTTTTTATTTTTGTCGAGACTTATCTATTCTTCCTTTTATCTTTTTGTGAACCAAAAAAGGAGATGGACGGGATGAGTTTGCCTCGAGCTCTAACTCTGTTGTGTATGTGTCGGTTGTGTGCTGGGCTGGGGATAAGGGGGCGAAATTCAGGTCAATACGTGAAGCGTAGCCGTTGCTGTTTTGTCGTTGGAACCGGGCCTGGTGTTATCTGTTGTAATGAAAAGAAAAATACCACAGACAACTTTCTGTTTTTTCGCATGGTGAGGGCGTCTGTTTGCTCGGGGAACTTCAGGTTTCTCCTGTCGCTGTGGTGCATAACGGTGATGTTGGACTTGATATGACAGCCATGAGGATACGGATTAGATCACGGAGGAAAGGATACAGAGGTCTAAGAATACAAGGGAATTTGCACTGTTAAGCTTGGAAGTTCAGGGTTTCTTGCATCGACGGCGCAATCGAAGCACGCTCTCTCGCCTTCATGCCATATCAAGTCTATGAATGAATTATGTCAAGTATCAAATGCGCGCCGAAAGGCACTACTGTCAAGCGTCATCCTCCTGAAATGTTGTGCCATGCTTCCTCGCCTTTTTGCCGACCGGAACTCCGCCAGCGCCGTGTATCTTGATTACATCAAAGAGTAAAAAATCAATCAATCAATCTTTTTCTTCATCTCTGCCTTTCCTCAAGCTCATTTCTTTCCACCCTTCTTTCCACCTCCAACGCCCAGGCTTCCCTCGAAACCAGGGCGACCCTTCTTCTTAGCACCAGCGGCACCGGCCTTCTTCTTCTTCTTGCCGGCCTTGCCTAGCATCTTGTCATCGCGGCGCGCGCGCAGGTTCTCTTCTCGCTTGCGCTGACGTTCCTTCTGAGCTAGCTTAACGCCGTCAGATCGCTCGCGCCAGGCCTTCTCACTCTTCTTCTTGGCAACCTCCTTTCGCTTGACGGCGCGCTTGAGAAGAGCTTCATCGTCGCGGATCTTCTCGCCCTCTGCGCGACGGCGAGCTGTCAGCCAGGCATCCTTCTCGGCAATATCAGCTCGCTTCTCGGCATCAAGCTCCTGAAGACGCTTCTTCTGGTTCTGGACCTTGATGAGAGCTGTCTTGGGATCCGAAGGACCCTTCTTCTTGCCCTGGGTCAGCACATGGCCAAGGTCGCGAGAGAGTTGGGCACCATCGCCGAAGGCAACCCGACCAAAGGTGAAGTTGCTAGCATTCTCATCAAGCTCGACAGCGGGGCTCATAATACCAGGCGAGTTTGATATCAATGCCTCCTCACGCTTGCGTTGCTCCTCAAGCTTAGCCTGCATGCGCAACTCCTGCTTGTGGGCTTTTCGGGCCTCTTGTTTCTTTCGTCTCGATTCAATAAGCTCCTGGCGTGTGCGAATGGGCTTTCCATCAGGGCCATCAGCTTTTCGGGCAGCACGGAGAGCCTCAATCTTGGCAGCAAGGCGTGCTCGGATGGCAGTGGTGTCGGCCGGGAGCTTGATGTGCTTGGGCTTTTCTGAAGGGGCGACGGTGGATGAGATGGAGGTAGTGGTGCTGGCAGGGTCGGTGGTAGTCTCTGCAGGGGCTGCTGTGGAATCGTTTGTGTCAAACGTAGGGGAGTGTGGCTCGGATTCGTGACTCGAGTTGCCGCTAACCTCATCCTCTTTCTCCATACCAGAGATATCCATAGGCAAAACTTCGCCGTCGCCTTTATTTGTTGTCTCCTCTTCCTTCTTCTCCTCTTTTTGCTTCTGAACCTTAGTGGCAGGGCTCTTTGCTTGCTTCTTGGCAGGTTGCTTCTGGGCTTTTGGTGTAGGGGCTGGCGCATCATTGCTCTCAGTCTCATCTGCCTCGGCCTTTGTCGTCTTTTCGGTTTTCTTATCCTTCTTCTTATCCTTCTTAGCCGCCTTCTTTTCCTCTCTCCTAGACACCTTAGAGGGAGTTGCTTCAGCCGGTGCCTTGGGCTCTGTATCGTCGTTCTCGTCGGCGAGCTTCTGCTTCTTGTTGTTCTCAGTCTTAGCAGCCTTGAGACCCTCACCCGGCTTCTCAGAGTCTACGCCTGGAACGGGCTCGTAGTTTTCCCAGTCGTCATCGTTATCGGCTTCATCCTGTTGCTCCATCTCGCGCAGCTTGCGCTTGTTCTTGGCGCGCTCGTCCATGACCTCCTTAGCATTGCGGTTCAACTCGCTATCAGGATCCAACTTTCCGCGACGGGCGGCGGCCGCTTCTTCTTTCGTCTGCTTCTTCTTATTCCATTGATCCTATGGACGAATTAGCCTCCTATTGCGCTTGTAATGAAGAGCGTGAGGTGAGGAGAGGCAGGTGATATATTTGGATGACTGGGAGGCAGAGTTTGACTCGAAATCGATGGGATGTTCGCTTCACATACGCTTGTGTCTTCACCGTAGTACATCTTGGCAGGAATAAGACTCAGGATGCCATCAAAGGCATTGGACTGGGCGCGCAGGCGGTCCTATAGTACTCAAGGTCAGCTTGAAGGCTTCCTATTACCACCTATCGAAGGTTTGTACGACAGGCGGGGCATGACAGCGGCTGAGAAAACGGACCTTTACTGAAGACTCGCCCATATTAAATGTTGGTTCAATTCGAACGGGAATGAAGGTATCTTGAAGTCGCAAATATTAGTCCCAGGCGATTATCGAGATGACTTGGCGCTCTCGATATTAGTACGAGGTTGGAAAAAAAAGAAAGCTCGGATGGCGATTTGCTGCCTCGATTTTTTTGGGGAGGATCGTTGTAATTTTTTTTCCTGCCTGCTAACTAAACCGCTGGCCTTGCACTTTGTGTGGGGAAAGCCGAACTGAAGGCGGTCGATCTATCCCTGCAAAAGTCTAGCGCGATTCGGTCGAGATACGTACCGACCGATGCTTTGCTCAGGGTCTTGTCTTTTCCATAATTCTTGGGTGAGGCTCAAATTAAATTTCAGATCAAACTCAAACTGAATGATAATCATGGATATGACTGACATCGCCTTTGTTTCAACAAGATTTCGCTATTGGAAATCTCACCTTGCAGACAATACCGTCAGGATGTCAAAAGAATTGGCCGCCGAGACCTTAGGAGACAAAATAACTTGGTCAACTTATGTGAGCTTAGGCCAGTGGTTCGGCTACTTTTTATGTAGCCTAGCTTGGAGGACAATTCTTCTGACACCCACCTAGAAGAGTGATCATGCCTATGGGTGCGTACCACACTAATAGTGAAGAAGAATCGGATGGCTCACTTTTTAAGATGTCCGTATAGTAAGATGTCGTGAGGCTACTCTAACTAAATTCATCTCTTAACTCCCTCATGCTGATTACACCAGTGTCGTCGAGCTTTGAACCGTTCGGGGACTACTTATGAATATGAGAGAATGCAGTTTATTATCAAGCGCAATGAATCATCATAGACGCCATATTTCTACGTAGTTGGTAAGTCTTGATACCTCTCGCTGTCTTGTAAGTCGCGTTGACTAATCATGGTACGAAAATGAATCATATTATGTCCTGCCAGGAAAGCCAAATGTGGGATTTATTCGTTGATCATAATCGTCAAGTCTGTCATAATCTAGGTATCCTCTATTTCTTCTTGCCCTTCTTGCCGAGAGCAGCCTCTCGTTTACGGGCCTCTTTAGCTTCGAACTCAGCCTTCTTGACCTTTTCTTGCTCCTCTCTTTCTTCGCGCTCGGCCTGGGGCAGCATTAGTACATGTGGTCTAGTTGAAAACTCATGGTGACCGATTACTCACTTGTCTCCGTGCGGCATCTTGAGCACGCTGCTCGCGGATGGCCTTGAGGCGCTCCAGGTCGGCTCTGGACTCGTCGGTCTTGCCCTGGGCTGTCAGTCGCATGTGTTTCTCCTTGGCAGCTGCCGCCTCGAGGGCCTCGCGCTCGCGACGGGTTGGTGCCGCCTTCATGTTATCGATGCCTTCTGTGATCTCGTCGACACCCGCGGTGGCTTGCTTGCGCGCCTTCTTGGAGTGGTTGGGGTTGGCGGGCATATCGTCGTCCGAGTCGCTGTCGCTGTCGCTGTCTTCTGAGTCGCTTGATGGCAGGTCACCAACCTCGACTGTCTTGGCCTGTTGTTTGGCTATCGCTGCCTCCTTGCGGGCCTTCTTCTCGGCTCTGCGAGCCTCTCGCGATTGCTCCTGTGTTAGTTCGGCAGCAGGGCCGGCGGTTGCGGCATTGTCGCTGTCCTCCTCTTCTTCAGACTCCTCCTCCTCCTCCTCAGAGGACTCCTCTTCGTCGCTGTCGTCTTCTTTGTTGGGGTCGACAGCCCACATGCTGACTTCGTTTCCATCGGCATCGAGGGGTCGAATATCGCGGGAGAACTTCTTGCCACCTAGGCTTGTTAGCATTCTCGTGGCCTACTGAGTCGCAAATGATATAGCATTGACATACCTCCTCTAGCAGGCTTTCTGAATTTTCCTCCTCGGCCGCGAGCGCCGGTTCCAGGGGGACCACCAGGAGCCATGATGAACGATTTGTGATAAGGTATTTGGGTAAGTTAAGTTGACAGACTTGTTAGGAATGATGTCCTTTTTGTTGGTTGTCTCTTGTTTAAATGTTTGTTTGCTGATCAAACTTGTTCTGAGGCGGGGTAGCGGGGTAGCTAATGACGGCAGCAGTTTTGATAAGAGAGAAGGAACAGTGATCAAGGGACGTAGTCGATCAGGAACTTCAGAAACCTTGTTATTTATATGAGTCAAGGGATGCGTTGAATATGAGTAATTGGGATGCGCTGATACTTTTAAGATTTAAGTAAGAAGATACTTTATGCACGGCATTATGGGCAGGGCACCTACAGCCAAACACAGCACGACTTTGAGTTGAGGGTCAAGAAACGTGAGGCCAAAGAGGTGCCCTGTGAATAACTTAGTGCAGGTTGCCAGGTATTACGGCAGATAATGTTTCCCAGGAGGCACTGAAGGCTTTATTCAAGATTGAAAGACCAAATATTGTTTTGACTTTGTACATGGGCCTTTAGAAGCATACGGTCTTGTATCGATTTGTTTGTAACTGAACCACATGCAACTGTACAACACATGGAGCTAAAACAGTCGAGCCAAGACGAAAGGAACTGGTGAGTCAGGAACAAGATGGGCCTTCCGGGCTGACACTCCACAGCCCGTTGAAGTCATTGAACGAATAAAACACTCCCAGTTTGTACGCAGTGGCTAGGGGGGCGTAACTCATGCCGTCTAGTGGCGTCGATTTATCTGGTAGGCTGCATATGGCTTGTTTGTTCATCGTGCACGCGATGTGAGACAAGGTTTTGTTCTGGTTTACCAGGCTGCGTATACGAGTGTAAAGTTTTGTTGTACAGCGAATACATCTGTATCATGGATGAGTCTCTGAACCAAGTCCAATGGAAGCACCCCATCATCAGGTTAGAGGTAGGAACCCTAGGCTGTAGGTTCAATCTGCCATCGAGAACCCCACTGGAGTCAGTAACTTTCGCTTAACGAGATGGAGGGACCCTTACTTCGGTATATCAATATTCCGAGCCCGCTCTTTGAGGGCCCCACTCACGTAAACAAAACCACCTCGAGTGAGCCGCGATTTTAATTCTTTTTTTCCTTTCTTCTTCAACCTACTAGAAAAAACTGAATCCTTCAAATTCACTCTGGCTTTCATTACACCATGGAGGTACTTGGAGGGGAAACTGGAGGAAAGATGAATTTCCGCTGACACTTACCCTTTGTCCTGCTTGTAGCTTCGGCTGCGTTGGGAGAAAGAAATTTTGACGCGGTACATACCACTTCTTCAACACTCTTTACACATCGAGACATGGCACATAATTCCAGCCTAGCTGGTACTGGCTCGCAGGAAACCTGTGGCCGCTTGTAGTTTTCGCTTAGCATCTGCACTTGAAGCCGTTGCTTGGTTTGCGTGATCTATCTTGACATTGCGAAAGGCGTCGTTCATCTTTAATCGAGTGCTGCAGCGGCCCTCTTGAGCAGCTGGTGTGAACTATCAGCTTCGCCGTGCGGCTCGACTGTCCCGAAACTATGCGCATTCTGCAAAGACGATTGTATTCTTGTTCGCCCATCACAAATGGCATGCATTCAGCTTTTTGTAATGACCCCACGAACTTTTGATTCCTGAAGTATAGGGTAGTCTGACTTTTATTCAACGTACAAATCACGGACAGGATAGTGTGATCATAGCTGCCGAACTGTTGGCAATTGATCTCGTTACTGTCGAGTACTTGATGTTAATTCTGTGGTCATGGTCTTGACGTGCGTAATGCGAACGCATTCAGGAGTGCCCGCATACCCGCTGTCTGCATCGCCCAAGAAGATGAAAGGACCTGCACCAACGTTGGGAACACCATTTGCCTGTGCCAGATATTTCCACATGAAGCAATAAACATAAAACACCGTCTGCCATACGTTCATTATAAGTACTTCGATGGTCCATAGGTTCGTTCGAGGAAGCCATCCATAAACCTCCAAGAGCGCCCATCATGAGTCTTGGATTCGAATGCATACTTCAAAACGCAATACGCTGAGCCCAAGTTATCAATACATCAGCAACACATTCCAGGACTTTGCCACAACGACTATCGTCTAATGAATGGGCGGAGGCCAAGCTGCGATATAATATTCACAACTCCTTAAGGTCTAAAAGACACAGGTTAGCAAAGCCCAAAGATTTGGAGTAGGAACATACTTTGGCAAATTTGAATCGTGGAACCAATCATTCCTTGTTGGTGGGACAATGCCCCAAGAATCTTCAAGAAATCCTAAAGCCAATCCTTCCTCACCTCGACAAAGCCTCTAAAACATCGTCAAGTCGCTTCCTCTTCTGTTTCCTCAATGCCAACACAGGCGCTGATCGCTCCGATGCTACTAAGCTAGGTTCTTTCTTGGGAATCGGCGCCGGTTTCGGTTTCGGTGTACCTTGACCAGCAGCGTCTCGTGTAAAAGTGTACTTTCGCGTTGCGAACAACCCTCTACTGACATAGGAAGGTCTTGTACCAATACCACCATATCGAGAACTGTGGCCTAGATGCAGGCATGCTAGTGGCCGCGAAGGCAGAACAAAAGGACCGGCTACGGCTTTCGTAGAGGGACGAGCACCACGGGCTTCTAAATCTTGATCTAAACTCAGTTGTCCAAGAAAGGAGTACAGCCAAAACGCCCAAGACTCGAAAGCCACGCCGTGACAAGCACGAGCTTCTCGAGATGCGGCATCGGTATCCCATGATGGTGTCTGTACCTTTGCTGTATCTGTAAGATAGTCGAGCAGAGGCGGTGCTTGATGATCCTGGACAAACTTGACTGCACATCGGGAGTCGCTGCACAAAGAGACCAAGTCACTGTCGATACTCGCCGCAAGATCGCGAAGGGGTTTGCTCCTGGTCTCTTCCAGGGGTGCAAACAACATGAGATATCGTAGCAACGAGTCTTCCAACCCAGATGGTGCATCATCCTGTTCCCACCCATTCTTAGTCGCGGTCTCGTAGCTCTTAGACCAGTCCTCCCTTGCACCCATGACGTCGTACAATGCGAGAGAAGGGAACTTGGACACCCACTTGAGAGACTCCTGCGTCGTCGATTGATCGCCCCATATTCTTAATATGCGCAGCAAGGGAAATGGGTCAGGCTTCTCTGT
Organism: Fusarium coffeatum; assembly: GCF_003316985.1. Lineage (NCBI taxonomy): Eukaryota > Fungi > Ascomycota > Sordariomycetes > Hypocreales > Nectriaceae > Fusarium > Fusarium coffeatum. Next base: position 229,237 of record NW_022157861.1, on the reverse strand, counting down.
CCATCCCCGGACAAGACGGTCCGAGACAGTTGGGAAGACAGTCCGGAGCTCATCGGCCGGTTGAATGAGTTCAAGGGCACCGAGATTAGGCATGTCAGCGAGGCACAGAAGATCGTGAGTGCTGAAAGAGCATCCGCCTGTGAGAACAAGATGAGTGATGAAATCTGTGGGCGGTGCTGTTAGAGGTTCGGTATAGCGGGTGATATCGTTCCCAGGACGGCAGATGTGTTGTCGGAAGCGGTACAGTCCAAGAGTCTTGTCGTCTTGGTCATCCATGAGAATTTTTGAAATCATCTTCCAAGCATGAAGACATACGCCTCTATGAAGAAAATTAGTTATGCCATTACATCCCGCGCCGCCCTTCGATCCAACTAACCTGGCCTCAAGATACCGCCAAATGCGCCATAGCATATTGCTCGGAATAGCCTCGAGATGTGACCTGGAGCGAACCTTGCCAATATTATCGGCGAGCACACTAATAGCCATATCTACTAAAGGACGAGGCCCACGAGGGCCCCGGGCTGTAAAGGAGGGATATGGTCGGCGTTTACTCCAATCCGCAGCGTTCTCATCGGATTCGGCGAGAGCTCCGCGTGACATGACATATTCTTTGAAGACTTGACCTGAATCTTGGTCGAACATGACTGATGAGACTAGAGACAGAAGAGAATCATATGAGTTTCGTTACAGAGCGTGAGTAATTGTGAAGCGCTTACTAAATGAGGCTGTGAGAGTGGCAAGGTTGTCGGAACCCGCTTGGTGATAACGCGTTTGGTGCAATGCCATGCATCTCACTAATACGCCAGTGCAGTGAAACGACTACTGGGCTTCAAAATAACTACTAAATAGGTAAAAAATCATAAAGATAGTTCACATTATTGTGTTTTCGTTGATTTATATATTTTTTATATTGTTTGACGCTTTAAAATCTTTTATCTACCTATCATCGCTCTTAACGGAAACGCCATATCCGTCGTCCTTTTACCTCTTTTCCATATAGTAACGGGAACAAGCGTAGCCACGCATATATGGCTTGATAACGGCTGCCCTGTGATGCGATGGCTTCCAGCCATTCGATCCGCTTCGCCTCTCGACTTAATAATCCAACACCGGGTAATCATTCATCAGTAAATGCTTCTCCCATCAATATGCGCTATGGTATCCAATCATAAACATCTTTTCTTCTCTTGAAATCGTATCCTCTATAGCATGGGCTTGAGGTCCTCGGCAACGTGGAAGGGAGCCTCGGTCTTGCTCTTGACTTCGTCAACAGTGACACCGTCGGCGATCTCAACCAGAGTAAGGCCGTTGGCAAAGTCGACATCGAAGACAGCCTGGGAACAGCAGTTAGTACATTATCGTTACGAAGAGCAGACTCTTGAACTAACCAGCTCGGTAATGATTCTTGAAACGCAAGCACGTCCGGTCAGAGGGAAGGCGCATTGCTTGACGATCTTAGGGTTGCCCTTCTTATCAGTGTGCTCCATGGTCACAACAACCTTGGTCTCGCTGGGGTTGCTGACAAGATCCATAGCACCACCGAAGCCCTTGACCTTTCCAGGAAGCATCCAGTTAGCCAGGTCACCAGTGGCGCTGACCTGCATAGCTCCCAGGATGGTAAGGTTGATGCGACCGCTGCGGATCATGCCAAAACTCTCCTCGCTGCCAAAGACGGCGGCACCAGGCTTGAGAGTGACAGTCTCCTTACCAGCGTTAATCAGATCAGGGTCCTCCTTACCCTTTTGAGGGTAAGGGCCTAGACCGAGGATACCGTTCTCAGACTGGAGCTGGACCTCGACCTCAGGGCCGACGAAGCCAGGGGCAAGCATGGGCATACCGATACCCAGGTTGGCGTACATGCCGTTCTTGAACTCCTTAGCAGCACGGCGAACGATGCGCTCACGCTTGGCGGCTGTGTCGCCGGAGCCCAGAGCCTTGGTGGCCTCGGGGTCATTGGGATCCTTGGCCCAGGTGTACTTCTCGATCGACTTCTCCTCGGTGCTCTGGATGACACGCTTGACATAGATACCGGGCAGGTGAACAGCCTCAGGGGGGATCTCACCGGGCTCAACGATGTGCTCAGCCTCAACAATGGTCATCTTGGCGTTGCGACCCATGGCGCCGTTGAAGTTGTGGGCGGCAAGGCGGAATTGGCAGTTACCGAGCTTGTCAGCCTTGTAGGCCTTGACAAAGGCGTAGTCGCCGTCAATGCTCTCCTCAAGGAGGTAAGACTTGCCCTTGAAGACCTTGACGTCCTTGGGGTAAGAGTATACGTCGGGAGAGCCGTCGGCCTTGTTGCGCAGAGGTAGATCACCAGTTTGGACAACAGTACCAAAGGCAGCGGGGGTGTAGAAAGCGGGAACACCCTTTCCACCAGCAGCGCATCGCTCGGCGAGAGTTCCCTGAGGTGTCAGCTCAAGCTCGACCTCACCAGTGAGATACATCTTCTCAAAGGTCTTGTTCTCGCCAATGTAACTGGCAATCATCTTGCGGATCTGCTTGGTCTTGAGCAGTCTGCCGAGACCAAAGTTATCCGTACCGGCATTGTTGGAAACGGCTGTGAGACCGGTGATGTCGGGCTTCTCGAGGACCTCGTTGATGAGGGAGTCAGGGACACCACAGAGACCGAAGCCACCGCAAAGCAGGGTCGAGTTGGGCCTCATATCCTGGAGGGCTTCCTTGGCTGAAGGGAAGACCTTGTTGATCTCGGCGCGGCGCGCGGTCGCTGAGAAGGATCGCGCAAGAGCGACATTAGGCTTAAAGGTATCAGTCAGTATGCGCCTGGAATTGTGTGTCGCGTGGTATGAATTAGACCTACGTTGACGGGATTGCGAGCGAAAGCTCGGAGAGTCCGTAACCTGAAAGCTGCAGAAGGCATCTTGTGTATATATGAAAGATGGGTATAGCTTCAATATGAAGATCGACAATCCTGCTGTCAGCTACAATGTAGGATGATTTGGAGATCAATTGAGCTTCATGCAACAGCACTCTTCCTGGAAAATAGGAATTAGAGTGAGATAAGACGAGGAGAGGAAGACACAGAGAGAAGAGAGAGCATGAGCCGAATGACGATAGAAGTCGGCGGGCCGTTGGCGGGGGATATCCGTTTATTAAGGCCGGTGCTGGCCGTGGGTCTACCTCCGGGCACCTTCCCAGGCTTGAGTGCTCATGAGTTCCGCGATCTGAATTCGGAAGCGAGTATCGGCATTCGGAAATTCGTGGGGAACCAATGGAAGGAGCAAGCCTCAAGGGAACTTCATGTCAAAGGACGGCTAAAGGATCGGATGCAGATACTGTACGTACTAGTCTAAGAGCTTTAGCTTCAGGCCCCTTCAAAACTGCGGGAAGTGGCCGGGGCATTATTCCTCGTGTGGAGGCCGAGGATGATGGTACTGGAGTGGAGGGACAGCGGGGGCTCAAGTCCGGGGCAGCTACAGTCAACCAGTCTGAAGCTGTAGTTTTAGTGGCTCAGGGAGCGGAATAACTGATGGGTAATGGGTTTTCCGAAGGCGACCGGCTATTCTTTTCGGGAGTTGGACTTGTCATGACGGAACTGGGCTTCTCATGACAGCCAAAGAACTAACTATGTTGGGTAAATTCACTGATACAGAGAGATCAGGTTCACGGGGTTCAGTCGCCGTTTTATTTATTGACATTCTTTGTATTAGTAGTGATTATGATGACTACTTGCTTGTAAAAGACCAGATGGTTGTTGTTCCGGGCACTCCCCGACGGAACCGATGTCGGCTATTGGACTTGCTCAGAAGCGAAGCTAATATTGAGATGGGGATCCCCTCCCGTTCTTGTTCCTCTTTCTCACCCTTGTCCTCCTCTGCAAAGCCAAACCACACACCCATGATATTTTGACCAAAAACTCCAAAGCTCCAAAAAAGTCCACAAATGACCCTAGAGGTAAAACAAAACACGAAGATGATAGAATAAATGTGCTCATATGAGCGGAAGAATGATAATAAGCCACCGGGTATTTCTTTATCCTCCACTGTAGCCATTTCCCATGATGAGCGCTCAACACTTCACTCATTCATCCATAGTCATGGTGGTTGTGGCATTTTCCGGGTGAAGGGCCACGAGTCCGATCAAGTTTCCTTCAGGGTCGACAAACTCTCCAATGTCCATAATGCATTGTCGAACGCCGAACCGCATCTGCTTGACTTCGCCGTAATGACACTCGATCAACGACTCAGCCATTTCAATATCAGCAACTCGGATGTGACACGAAGGCGTTGCACCAAACGCCATGGCCATCTGTCGTCTATGCTCGAGGTGAGCACTGTCATCTCCTGCGCTCTTGATCTGAATCAGGGCGCCAGTGATGCGAGATCCTCCACTCTGGCTCGAGTTGAAGAAGTTCATGGGCTGCGTGTCGAAGTGCGAAGATCCCCACCGTCTCATGTAGGAATCATCAGACTGTTGGGCGTTCATGTCTCCATAGAACTTCCAGCCGAAGCAGCGTGAGTAAAAGTTTACCGCTCTGTCTATATTGAAGCAGTAGAGAAGAAGAAAGTCGGGCGTGCCGCCCATGACGGATACGTCGGGTCTATCGATTCCACATGTTTCGGTTTGAGGCAACAAAGGAGGCAGCAAGTCGTTGTCGTTCTTAATGTCTGGAGAACCGGCACTTCCAACGGTCAAGTTCTTAGCGGCAGTTATAGGCAGCGAGAAGGTTGATGCAAAGGCAGGCGGAGTAGGCATCTCTGCAATGGGAGTGTTGATGGTGTCGTGACCCAGCGAGGGTACTGGCGAGGGTGTTCGGCGATCCACATCCAAGTCCATGGCCGATGATGAGAGCGAGAGACAAGGTTGTTGTTTTGTATACGATTCCATTTTTGATGACGTGGGAAGATGGTTAAGAAAGGCTGACTCAGTTGAAACTCATCAGCAGTAGTGTCAAGCGATTCAAGCACACTTGAGTATTATGGGATGGTAGGTGAGGAGAAGTGGCAAGCCGTGAGGCAACAGTCTAACAAAAGGAAAAGATGTCGAAAGTGAATCGGAAACGACAATACAAGTCGACAACGGCTAGGAACAGATTATTAATGGTAGACCAGGTGGTTGATATTATATGGTTTGCATGAGCAAGCAAACAATCAAGCAAGCCATCGGATGGCAGACATGGATTCCCTTGCTCTTATAACCGCCTTTCAGATAAAGAGGAGGCAATCTCCTGGAACCGCAAAAGGCAGACTTCCCTTACATGCTGCGTGCCTCAATGTGCATAAGCCATAAAACACTCAAAAAGCAATGATCCGAGACTGAGAGCACAGAACTTGGCGTTGGTTCTATCTGGGGCTTGCCAGGCCAACTTGGGCTAAGTGGTATGGAGGTTAAGGTAAGGAGAGGCAAGACATTCAGAACATCAACAAAACAAAACAAACACTAGACGGGGCCTTTTTCTGGTGTTACGTCAAGGAACCAATCGACAACTCAAAACGGCTAAAGACGTCAAGGGCGGTAGAAACCTGCAGCAAGGTAGGGGTTCTAGTTGTGCAAGGCTAATGCAGTAGAGACTCAGAGAGCCCAAGAGCTGTCTCGATCTGATGTCCATCATCATGAACACGCGTGTCTGGTGAAAACAAAAAAAAGTTGATATTCAGGACCCTAATTGTGTATTCCTGGTATTCAGAGTTTGGGCTGGAATGGTAAACAACCCGATATCCCACGGCTGAACGGTCCATCATCAAACATTTGTCTCAGTAGCGTGCGTTTCTTAATTTACACACATAGTCCAGAGTGATTTAGTGCGTGGATTCACGTTTGACTTGTCTTACTTTCCGGCACAAAGAGACTTTGGTTGACGATCACCGATCGCAAGCATGGCAGGATGAAACTAATGCACTGCACAGCAATAAAGGGTGAAGTATGAGGTTGGATAGAGGTGGTTGAAGTTGAAGTAGGCTAATGCTGATGGATCCATATCAAGGGTATGCATCTATTGGACGAGACCTGAACTGGCTTGAGCGTTCTGCAAGGCGGCTCTATTTGGCGGGTTTTATCAAAGCAAGGAGTTCATATTTATCTAGCGATCGCCTGAACAAGTTCCCACATGCTCGTGCTGTAGTAGCTGCATAATCTTTGTGCAAGGAAGATCTGGCGTGAACCTTTTTCAAAGAAGATGGTGCAATGATCGGCTCCATATTTCAGGAGGGCAATTCTTGAGGGAGAGAAGGAGAGAAAGATCGTGATCATGACACGAACAAGCTGGAGCTTTTGATCTTATATCCGTTCCATCTGGCTGCGAGTTCAGACCTCAATTTCACCATACCGAGGTTGCAAAGTCCAACCTCAATTGATTGATATCACCCCTTGGACTTCATAAAGAAGATCAATTTACATACAGTGATAAGAAATAATTGAATCAATTGTATAAGAGAACAAGAAAATAATTCTGCAACATGAGCTTTTTAACACAGACCCTTGCAGCCCAGACGAACTGATGGAAGCTGCACAGACTTGCTCGGTAGGTACGTACCGTCAGCGATAAGGATCTTATCGCCCCGCAGATCCAACGGTTGCAGAAAAAAAATTAGTTACCATCCCAGGTCAAGCCAAACAATAGCGACAGGTTCACCAACAAGGACCCTCCGAAACGACGACAATTTCCGCCATTCTCACAACTGGCGCAACACGTTCGGTCGTCATGGAGTCAAGTTCGAAACGCCGCAAAATCGACCATGCTGGGTCTGGACTAAGACATGATGCTCTTATCGATTTTGAGGCTCGTAGCTCTGCCCGTGTCTCAACCGCTAGCACATTCGTGCTCCAAACCGACGAGCTGCTCAAGGAAGCCAAACTCGACTATGGAAAGGCATTGAAGGGAGTCGATGAAAATCTGCACAAACTGAAGGAGGCCATCGATACTGCGGAACCCCATGGCCCTGAACTTGTTTGTTCTATCCTGCCAAAAGCCGTCGCCTCTTCAAAAAGACTAACAAAATTTTAAGATCACCCAAGTCACCACCCGCTTTGAGAAGAAGCATCGCATCGTCATTCCCTACCCCGATCCGAAGCCCGCAAAAGATGCGCCCTACAAGCTATCTTTCGAGAAGCCAGCTTCGTACAACGTCGTCGGCAGTTACGTTGCTAAGACCATGATCAAGTCCCAGGCGCATTTCGGAATTGATATGGTAGTCCAAATGCCCAAGACCATGTTCCAGGAGAAGGACTTTACAAGCATGCGATACTTTTACCGAAGAGCCTACTATATCGCCTACATCGCCGCCAGCGTCAAGAAAGAGTTGGAAGATTCGATGGACATCGGTTTCGAATACCTTAACGAGAACCCCCTTCTGCCTGTGCTCGCACTTCGACCTAAGCCCGAAGAGGATGACGAGGATAACAAGGACACTAAGGGAAAGCCATCCAAGAAGAAGGCAAAGGTCGCCAAGTCCCCGTATACTATTCGACTCATCCCCTGCGCGCCTGAGGGTCTCTTCCCCAAGACCAAGTTGCTTCCCACCTCCAACAACAACCGAAGTGGAGAGACCGACGACAAGAAAACAAAGTCCGGCACCCCTTTCTACAACTCTACTCTGAAGGCTGAGGAGGCTTTCATTTCTTACTTGCGCGTCCTTACACACGCCAAGAATGAATGTCCAGCTTTGACTGATGCCTGTGTCCTGGGAAGAATCTGGCTGCAACAGAGGGGCTTTGGCAGTTCTGTGTCGCAAGGTGGTTTTGGTCACTTCGAATGGTCTGTCATGATCGCCCTGTTGCTCCAGATGGGTGGACGTAATGGCCAGGCAATGCTTTCCAACTCTCTCAGCAGTACCGAACTCTTCAAGGCTGCCGTGCAATTCCTCTCAACCACCGACTTCAACGAAAAGCCATTTGTGTTTGGTTCCTCGAAGATCAACGCCGATACCGTCAAAGAAGCTGGCCCTGTTATGTACGATCCCATCCGAGAACTCAATGTGCTCTACAAGATGAACCCCTGGTCTGCCAGCCTCCTTCAGATGCACGCCAAATCTACTACCGACAACCTCGCCGACGAAGCCGCCGACAAGTTTGCCCCGACTTTCATCATCAAGTCAGATGCGCCTCTTCAAACATTCGACGCCATTTTCGAGGTCAAGAGTCAGTATGTGAAGCCCTCAGACTCTCCCGACCGCAGGGGAGCGGCTTGGGAATTCAGCTTGGAAGCCCACAAGGTACTCGCGAAGGCGTTTGGTAACCGATCTCATCTTGTGCACTTCCAGTTGCCTTCAAAGGCAGGATGGAAACTGGGCTCTGCACCGTCCTCAGATGCTGGCAAGGTTCAGTTTGGTGTTATGTTTGAGTTTGCCCAGATGGCTCGTCAAATGGAGCATGGTCCTGCCGCTGAGGAACAAGAGGAAGCAGCAAAGTTCCGACGATTCTGGGGTGAGAAGGCTGAGTTGCGTCGCTTCAAGGACGGAAGTATTCTCGAGTGTGTCGAGTGGTCAAGCAAAGTGCCATTCCAGATTTGCGAAGAGATTGCTGAACACACGTTGAAACGACACCTCAAGGTCGAGAGCGGAGCAATCACTGCCTATGGTGCGGGCTTCTCCAACATCGTCACCTTCACACATATGGATAAGGAGGCTTTTGACGCTGCCCGCCGAGCTTTCCAAACTCTCGAATACGACATCCGAAATCTTGAAGACCTTCCATTGCAGATCCGACAACTCGCGGCAGTATCGCCAGCTGCCAGATATGCTTCGGTTGATGCTCCTAGACCCGGCTTCCACACAGGCACCATCGAGCCTATAGATGTCAATCTCTACTTCGAGGCCTCGGGTCGATGGCCGGAGAACTTGGTCGCCATCCAGGAGACCAAGATCGAGTTTCTGCTTGATTTCGACAGACGACTCAAAGCGACCAAGGAGAACATCACAACCCACCTTGGCCGAGAAAACAAGGAGATCGGAATCGAGAACTTGGCTTACCTCGATATCGTGTATGATACCGGTGCAGCATTCCGATTAAGGATCCACGCCGACCTAGAGGACATATTGCTTGAGAGACAGATCAAGAATAAGACTCTTGATCCTCGTATCCGTGAGGACTCTGAAGCAGCACTCGCCAGAACCAAGTGGCTCTTTGAGACCCTGCCAATTCATACACAAACTATTGCAACCTTCTGCACAAGACTACACCCTCTGTCCCAGACCATTCGCTTGGTCAAGCATTGGTTCAACGCCCACAAGCTCTCAAGTCACATTAGCGAAGAGCTTATTGAGCTCTTTGTCCTGAGTGTCTTTCTACAACCCTACCCTTGGCGTGCACCCACAAGTGCTTCAACTGGTTTCTTGCGCGTCCTGACCTTCCTGTCCCGCTGGGACTGGCGCGATGAGCCCTTGATTGTCGACTCAGCTGAGGAGTTGACGGACGATGATCGCCACAACATCCGCAAAGAGCTTGAGGGTTGGCGTAAAAAGGACCCTAACATGAACCATACTGTTATGTTTGTTGCCACTTCGGTCGATACGTCTGGTCTGGCGTACACTCGCAATGGCCCTTCCAAGCTCATTGCTTCGCGCATGACTCGATTGGCCAAGGCTGCTTGCAAGGTTGTCAAAGACAGTGGCTACGGCATCGATGCGATTGAGCTCTTTGAAACATCTCTCGAAGACTACGATGTTCTCTTCCACCTTTCTCGCAAGGCCATCCGCTCTATCCTTCGAGAGGCAGCCTGCGATCCTTCTGCCCACCGCCGTTCCCAGTTCAAGAACCTTGATGATAGAACAGGTCGCGCACCTCTCCCCATCCGCGCTCACCCTGTCGAAATCTTTATGCAAGAGCTGCAGCGCATCTACGAGGATACACTTGTGTTCTTCAGGGGAACTAACAACGGTGAAGAGGACGATGCTGTTATTGGTGCTATCTGGAACCCAAAGCTTCAGCAGCAGAAGTTCCGAGCAGGTCTACCTTACAACTTCCACAAGGTCGCGGGTGAGGACGACGATGTTGTGGTGGTGAACCGAAAAGCTGTGTTAGCAGAGATTTCAAGAATTGGTGGTGATATGATTAGGAAGATCGAAGAGGTGGAGTAAGATACGACAATGCTAGAGTGGTGAATACTTTAGATAATACCCATGAGCGTAGATATGGATCTGGTTCTAATATGACGATAAACTAAAAGTATATTTTTATTTACTGTTCTGGATATATTTGATTACTACTCAACCCTCCAGAACCCGTTTTCTTTTATGTGAAGTGTCTCGATACCAGGGACACAAGCAAGTGAAGACAACACTGTTTTCAGCAGTCTGTTCGATACTCTCGTCTTATAAGTGCTTGTGTCAGTAGCAAAGTTAAGTAATTGAGCGCATGTCAATAATACATGATAAGAAGGTCGGTTAGCACCTTGGTGTAAGTGAAATGAACGAAGTGGTGGAAGAAGAGGTACGTATCTTAATTACCCAAAGTGGAAATCTCTTTACGCGAAGAGACGCGCTCAACGCGTCCCACCCCACGTCCCGCTACTCTAATCTTCCTATTCCATCACTGCGACAACCAGTGACCGGCGACAACTTCAAAATTATACAACGGCCGAGGCATTGGTCGTGCGTACAACTCATCTTGATTAAGATAAAAATGCCCCATTCTGTCGAAGCTGGAGCCGAAGCCATGTCATCCCCAAGAAACGTTAAGGACGAACCGATGGAGGAGGAGAATGGAATCCTGGACGAGACCCCCAATGCGCCAGAGGCCGATGCCAAGATGACGGAATCAGAGGATGTGAAGAAGGATATTAAGCAGCTCGAGGATTTGTTCGATGATGTTGACTCGGACGATGAGTTTCCTGCAAGTTCTGCGGCTATTCAGCCCAGTTCGCCTGTTGCTCCCCTATTGTAAGCAACGGTACAGGAGCTTAAAGCTTGCAGAGTAACTAACTGGTTGTAGTGATGCGATGTCGCTGAAGGCTTCAGACCCGGAGGTTATGAGAAGTTTCTACCAGCGATTATTCCCCTGGCGATACCTATTTCAATGGCTCAACCACAGCCCTACACCAACGAACGACTTTGGCAACCGAGAGTTTGCCTTCACTCTACAGAACGAGGCCTACCTCCGATACCAATCTTTTCCTACCGCCGATACGTAAGTAATATACTTGGACATAGCATTACAAATACTTACAATGTTCAGGCTCCGAAAAGATGTTCTTCGATTGATGCCTTCCCGTTTCGAAATCGGCCCCGTTTACACAACCAACCCTCGCGACCGAAAGACACTGCGAAACTCATCCGCCTTTAAACCTCTTGCAAAGGAATTGTGTTTCGATATTGATTTGACAGATTACGACGACATCCGAACATGCTGTGACAAGGCGAATATCTGCAACAAGTGCTGGCAATTCATGACTATGGCTATTAAAGTGGTCGATGTAGCGCTGAGAGAAGACTTCGGCTTCAAGCACATTATGTGGGTGTACTCAGGTCGACGTGGTGCTCACGCCTGGGTTTGCGATAAGAAGGTCCGTAGTATGGACGATCAGAAGAGAAGGGCAATTGCTGGCTATCTTGAGGTGGTCAGGGGAGGTGCACAGAGTGGAAAGAAGGTCAACGTGAGGCGACCATTGCATCCTCATCTTGCGTAAGTTCCCACATTCTATCTGACATATTAAAATACTAATATCACCTAGACGAAGTTTGGAGATCCTCAAGACTCACTTCCAAGAAGACGTTCTTGAGGTTCAAGACCCCTGGGCCTCACCCGAACAGTCTGAGAAGCTTTTACAGCTTTTGCCAAACCAGAACCTCAACGAGTCACTGCGGAAGAAATGGGATGCTGCCCCAGGACGTGCCTCGACTTCAAAATGGGCAGACATTGACGCCTTGGCAAAGTCGGGCGCCAGCAAGAACCTCGATGCCAGGCAACTTCTCGAAGCCAAACAGGATATTGTCCTGGAGTATACCTACCCTCGACTCGATATCGAAGTCAGCAAGAAGCTCAACCATTTGCTCAAGAGTCCTTTTGTTGTGCATCCCGGTACCGGCCGTGTCTGTGTGCCTATCAACACAAAGAACCTTGAGGACTTTGACCCCCTTAGCGTGCCTACGGTGCAGGGTCTCCTAGCAGAAATTGACTCTTGGAAGAGCGAAGAGGAAGAAAATAGTAAGGGCCTGGCCGATTGGGAAAAGACAAGCCTGAAGCCCTATATCGACCAGTTTAGACATTTTGTCAACGGGCTGATGAAGGACGAGAAGGACGTAAAGGTTAAGCGGGAGAGAGACGAGGAAAGCATGGAATTTTAGACATTGTATGAAATGGGATGGACTTATGAACAGTGTAAATGTGTTGGACTTGAAATTTGGATTTAGACTTGGCTGGCGCAGTATGGCATTAGTACAGAGGATATATTTACTTTGAAGCAACCTCAACCTCAGGTGTACTTTGTTCAGAGGAAGCCTCTTCAGCATCAGGATCCCTGATCTCCTCATTCTCCTCCTCGAGCTCCTCAACCTCAGCATCCTCGGCTTCTTGTGTCTCGCCTGAAGCGTCTTCTTGCTGTTTCAATTGACCTCCTTTGCGCTTGGGAATAACGCTCATGAATGCCTCGCCCCAGTTTTCGTATTCGAGCCACTTGAGCATGATCTCGACGACATGGTTTGTTGTAAGAACCGCTCGGCTCTGCATCACCATGTACTGACCGATGGGCAGCCGAGCCGTTCGGATACCACGCGCCCTCGCTCGCTTGTAGCACAACCCCTTTTCCCGGTTCTTGTCAACTAGGCCACCGATGACATAGCTTGTGTTGGGCTCCAGACGCTCAAGTGTGTAAGGTGAGTCCGAGGATAGGTAGACAATGTCGTTATACTCAGGACGAGGCTCAGGCTCAGGATCGGGGAGAGGGAGAGGATCCTTCTCGTCCCTGGTCCAGGGGCTCTTTTCTGTGAGACTTCGCTGAAGAGGCTCGATCATTTGGTCAACCTTCATCTTCTCACGGGCCTTCTCCGCGCACTCGATAAAGTCTCCTTCCACAAAATCGATGCCCTTCCAGTTCTTGTGCTTGTCGTCGAGAATCTGGTGGAAACGCTCGGCTAGCTTTCCAGTCCAGTTGGAGACGTAAATATTAGTGCGATACCTCGCATTCTTGTTCTCCGAATACGATCTGGTGATCTGACTGCCGAGTGAAATGATTTCCTTCTCGCGCATGTACTGCTCGAAATCACAATCAAAGATGAGTGAGACGGGAACGTCCACAGAAGGCGGCTTCTGTTGCTTATTGGCGTAAGGGTCTATGCCCTGTGCAATGAGTGCGTCTCTCTCCTCACGCTTGCGAACTTTGCGAGCAATTCGGCTATCTCTTCGCTTCTGCTTGCGATCTTCCTTGCCAGCTTCCCATTGTTGCTGCTTCCTCAGGCGCTTGAGTGCGTTCTTGGACATGGGCTGAGCAGGCTCATCCTCAGCAGGTCGTTTTTGAGGAACGGTAGAGCCTGAGCCAGTATTTTGCTGGACTTGAACCTTTTCATTGCCCTCAGAACTCTTCGTCTTCTCAATATCGGCGTTATCTGATGGCTGTCGCGATTCTTCCGTCATTTTTAGGATAAGTTGAGGTTGATGCGTCTAAATCAAACTGTGTAAGAGGTGCCTTGTTGCCGTTGTGCTTGAGAGCGCAGATTCGCGATGGCGTTATTCTCAAAGACCTTCAAATTAAACTATAAAATGAAATGAAAAAGAACTTAAGGAATTGGCCCCAATTGAATGATTTTGAGGATATGAAGCTTAAACCAAAGAATATCCTGTCAAGCTCATACTATCTATGGAGCGGATTTTTCTTACAAGCTTGAGTCTCCAAACAGTGGTGGGGCACCTCAGGCACAAGGACGAAATAATTTAGTCACTTTATGCTAACTTAGACTTACTTTATTATGGTAGCCTAAGCCTTAGAGGATAATTCTTCTGTTACCCACCTGGGAGTATTGAAAGATAGGTACGTACCGAGCAAGCTTCCGAATTTCGTCGAGGTTACATGAACCAATGAAAACAAGGCAATTGAATGACCAACGTCACGTGTTGCGGTGGAGGCTCGCAATCCTGTAGTTTCCATACCAAGCTCGGCTTCAACCTCAGGCCCAAGACATAAAAGCTCCCAACTCCTCCCTCTTAGCTATCGCAATCGCCATGGAGCACCCCCCGTCGAGCGCGAATGTGGCGCTTCACAAGAAGCCTGCCACCTATTTCAAGCCTTATGATGTCCTTAACGACACTACAAAGGCTGGTGTAGTTGGTGGTCTCAGTGGTCTCTTCCTCTCTTCCGTCAAGAATGCTATGGCCAAGCACAATGTCGGCATTCTGAGCGTCTTCACCCGCGGCTCTGCCATAATTGGTCTCGGAGGTATGATAAACCTGCTGGGACAGATCAATTGAGGTCTTTGCAGTACTGATTATCCTGTCTAGCCGCCGCCCCCGCCGCATATGTCTTTGTTTCGCGAACCTCAATGAACCTCCGCGAAAAGGAAGATTCCTTCTCCGCTGCCCTTGGTGGCTTTGCCCTGGGCGCTGTCCTCGGTCTTCCCAGTATGAGATGATACACGGCTCGATGAAAAAACGAATTCTGTCTGACAAGCTACAGCGAAACGAATGCCTGTCGTCATGGGTCTTGGTAGTGGTCTTGCCGTCTTCCAGGGTATGTTCCACTACCTCGGTGGCCGATACGACTCTTTCAAGCGAGAGGGCGATGAGTTCGAGCGCAAGGAGATCGTCCGACGATCCACTCGACTGCCTATTGAGCAGACCATTTCAGAAATTGGTGAGGGCCGAGGTAAGTCGCGCATCGTGTCTATCCTCCCCGTGCAATATCTCACATCAACATAGGCATTCGACCTCCTGGATACGATGAGCGAAGGGTGGAGCGACTTAGCCAGAAGTACGGAGTTGAGATCAACCCCATCAAGGCGACTGTCGAGGGTAGCCAATAAAGCACTTAACGACAAGCGGGCGAACGGGACGGGAGCGACTGTACATAACTCTTCTGGGCGAGGAAGAGATGCTACACTAGAGAATTGGAGTTTTGTTTTGTTTCCATGTGAAGCTCTGGACTGTGCCATCTCACGCTCGGGCAGTTAGGTTTCTTTCATGAGGTAAGTTTTCACTGACACTTTCATTCCCTATACCATCCCTCTATCTACAATGATGATACACTAGCTTCAGAGGCTGTTTATGATCTTTAATGATTCTAACACTCACCGTTCTATCTTTATCCTGAGCATAATCCCTTTCAACAATACGATTTGATGACTATGCAGGAATATGTTCACTGATTGTGTTTAGATTTCTGTAACTTTATGCCACTTTGTTGCACAATACGCTATAATACGACTGTTCATGGTATGTGACACTCATCTTTTTTCTCACCCTCCCTTCGCTATGATGATACATCGCTTTCAGAGGCTGTTTATGATCTTAATGATTAAACATTCACCCAAGTTCTATCTATGTTCTGAGCCCCAAACGTATACCTACATCATCTTTGGTAATCACTTTTACGAGCAATACTAACATTGCTTAGACTTATAGATTTGACGTTCCTCTCACGACGCCTCGTGTACTAACATATGCTGTATGTATATCTCCTCTTCTCTTCGCCCCTCGATCCCCTTCAATGATGATACCTAGCTTCAGAGGCTGTTTATGATCTTAATGATTAAACAATCACACAAGTTCTATCTATAGTCTGAGAAACCCTTAAAATTATTCATATTGTTTTTCAATCTTCTTCGACATTTGGCTAATTCATCAAAGATTAGGGTCTCGTAGTAATGTTCTGGAAGTATCCTCTGCCATATATATCTCATCTCGGCGAGGGCTCTCGTCTCAATCAAACGTTTTCCCTACACTTTTTTCCCGTTGATTATATCCATATTATCCCTATTCTATGCCGCGCACCTGGGTATCGTTTTTATGTAGGCAAAGCTTTTCTTGTGTCAAAACTCAATACAAACTGTCGTCTCACTGTGCCGGATCTTTTAAGCAATCTGCCAGCCCATGTTTTTCCACCGAAATGCACCTGATAATGGATCCAGAAGTGGCTTCTAAGGCGCATGGCTCAAACCTTGACAAGCTTGAAACCAACCTGCACATAACGTGCACAAACAAAGGCGATGCAGCCGGCCAGCATAGAGCAGCCAGAGAAAAGCTGCAGACCAAGATAGTCGCCGTCCTGTGCGGATACGATCGCACCTCCAATAGGGCTTCCCGTCAGAGCACCGAAAGATGCAATGGCAAACGCTGTGCCAACACGAGTACCAATTTGGCGAATATCGGACAGCTGGGCGATAAGAGTTGGAACAAGACTGATGTATCCGCCCGAGGAGAAACCAAAGATCACGGCGAAGACAACGATGCCGGCTGTGTTTTTCACTGGAATCCAAACACACAAGCAGAAAAGAGCAGAGATGAATGTGATGGCGATCATGACGTTGTATCGACCAAGCTTGTCGGCGATGATGCCTGGGATGATACGACCCAAGATGCTGAGATCGTGTTAGTATGCTAGCCAACGTTACTTGCTCTGGCACGACTTACCTGACAGCATTGAGGATGGGCAACAGATAAGGGATTAACGATTCAGACATGCCTGCAGCCTGCGCCTGAAGCAGGACATAGTTGAAAGGAAGAAACATTCCCCACATAAAGAGGAAGAAACCAATGACAGTGATGAGGATAGGGATCTCTCGAAGACCGCTGATGTATTCCATGAAGACGAAAGGCTTGGGGCGAGGAGGCAGACGAGACTTGACAGTGAAGCAAGCAATACCCAGCAGAACGAGGAACATGAAAGCCATCGTGCGCATCATCCAGGGAAAGCCTACGCTGTTGATCATTTTGTCCATCATGATTGGGAGAACGACACCTCCGAGAGACGATCCCGAGACCATGATACCGAAAGCAGCTGCACGCCTTCTGAAGAACCAAGTGACCAGTGAAGACATGGAGGCGTTGAAGACAGCGCTGGATCCAATGGATGCGACGATGGACTGTGCGAGGAAGAACTGGTAGTATTCTTTTGACAAGGACACCATCATGAGACCGAAGACGTATGCGAGAGTGCCACACCATAGGAGATACTTGGGGCCATAGGTATCAAACAGACGACCAAACTATACAAGTCAGTGGGGTGCAATTTCATCGAGGAGGGAGCAGATTATACGTACAATAGCACTGCAAAATACCATGAAGAACACCTCGACAGACATAATCCAGCTAACGGCAGAACTGTCGTGGTCTCTAAGTGGCCCAGAAACGTAGTATTTCTGAAAGACGCCAACACAGTTCACGAGTCCGAATGTACAGAACAGAGCACACCAACCTCCAAAGACGACAAGCCAGGCCTCAAGTCCTCCATCAGGGAAATCTGCCGGGGCCATTCCAGGTGGAGGACCTGCAGGGGGCTGTTGCTGTTTCTTCTCATCGTCACCACGCTCGAGATCTGCTTCGACAGCATTGATAGGCTCTGGGTGAATGTTTGCTTCAGTTTTGGCTGTCGGCTGTCGACTTTGTTTCTCTGGATCTGTTGATGTTACTGGTTGGATTGTCCTGTCGTTGATTGTGTCCGAGGACGAAGATTTCGTTGACCGAGCCATGATTTGGTTGTGTAGGAGGATTGATTATTACAAAATTGTATGGGAAGAAAAGATTTCGTGATATTTATCTTTGGTTGGGAGTGATAGGCAGTAGCCAGTCTGTCACTGTCGATGCAGTGAACGATGCACTGATATCAAGTCACTGTTCATCGATGTTACGAGGAACCATGAAATTGCCATCACCTCCATCTATATATCAATCAGATGTACCCTAGTCATTCGCTCATATCTGATCTTGTCTCTCAGGTCCTAGTGGGGTATGCACCCATCCTCCAATACTACCTACACTACTTGCTGAAACCCTGGGAATCTACAAAAGGTGCATGTCTAGATCTCGGTCTATTAAATCACGAGCGGCCTATAGATCGGGTTTCTGTCTGGCCGGAACATAAATCCGTAGCCTAGCCTAGTCTGTACATATAGTCGCTCGGTCTTAACATGATCGCTGTTTTATTACAGCCGAGGACACGGGTTAAAGTGTTCAATGTCTTCGGCTTCCGTTTTTTGCTGTATTCTTGTTCCATAAAGTGAGATTGCATGTGTGTAACTCTTCCAATGAAAGTTCGCATCCTCATGAAGCAGTCGGATCATTTGTTATCTGGGCTGAATAATGCAACCAGAATCCTGCATCCCACTTCAACCCTGTGGACTTAAGAAGAGGCCGAGTCGCGAAGTGCCTAACCTAAAGAGTGACAGGGAACGAGACCATCCAATAGTTGAGACACAGGATAATCTTCTAGGGAAGATCTTCTGCATGGGTGCTGCTGTCTTACAGTATTCCAAGGGATTTTTGTCCCTGCTTAGAAATACTTATTGGTGAGGGTCGCTGACTGCATGAATCACTCAAGCCTGCTTTGACCTGTTGAGCACCTCATCTTATATACACATACCATCTATGAGACGCCAGATGCTTTCCCGTTCATCCCTTGAATGCCCCAATCCATGGTCTAGTCAGACACAGATCTCTAGTCGTTCTAAAATACTGCCAACTTGACCTTCAGCACAAGTTCATAAACTGGAGATGTGGTATCATATACACAGGCCAGAAGAGACTGATGCCAGCAATGAACCTGGCAGGCTAGGTGCGGATTAATGGCTGCTGTTTGAACTTCTGAATATTGATACATAAAGGCTTCAGCTCTATGATAGATAATATATGTAATCATACATAACAAAACAAACATTGTATAAAACTTCTTCATCTGCTTGTCCTCTTTTTTCATCTCTGCTGCATCGCTCGCTCATATTCTGTCTCTCTCTTCATGCTTTTGTTCATCGGATAAACTCCTTGAGTTCCTTGTTGTCCTCAAACTTGACCTTACCATCCTTCTCAACTTTCGCGACATGAATGCCAGTCACTGACTCATCATCTGTCTTCTGTCCGATAGCTTTAACAGCAGCGGGCTTAGTCTCAGCACCATCGGTCAGCTTAGGCTTGTTGTTCGACTCGAGGGCCTGAGAGAGAACGCCAGGCTCAGAATCAGCGATCTCATTCACTTGCTTGTTGGTGAGAACATCTGAAGCTCGCACGCCTCGGCTGGACATGAGAATCTTTGTAGGTCCGTGGAACTGAAGGAAGAGGCGATCGCCCCAGATGGTTCGTCGGGTCGCTGTTCGCAAGCCGTAGTAGGCTCGTGCCAGGTATTTCCAGACCTCGGAGTTACGAACAGTCTTTACCCATTCTGGCTCTGAGATCCATCGTGATAGTGAGGGGATCTGGAGTTGTAGGCTATTGCTCTTGAAGCGGAAAGGTTGAGGGGGGTGTCGGCTGACGGAATAGGCGACAACACTACCAGGGTGAGCTACAAACTCCTCGCCTTCCTTGAGTGTAAGTTCGTAGATCTGTCCAGGTGCCGATAGAGCCGCAAGACCTCGTCCTGTTAAGAGGGTGTTACCCCAGTGAGCGAGTGTAAGGCTGCTCTGAATGCGGGCCGCGGGTGAAAGAGTATGTCCTGTCCAAGCCAACAGCGCATTCCTTTGCGCGATCATCCAGTCTGTCGTTCCATCGAGGTGTAGGACTGTGAAAGTGGTTGTGGGAGACTTGGTCGAGATCAAGGCTGTGATGGGTGTCGTGGCTGAGATGCGCTGGTAGAGGAAGGGAACGCCAAGGAAGGCTCGTGTAATCGGGTTGAGGATCGAGAGAGTGGATTGGGCCTATATGGTCTATTAGATATGCTGCTGATAACTTTTCTTGGTGGCTGCGTACATTCTCAGGCTTGCCGGCGACAGCAACCAACGTGCCCCGCCGAGTATAGAGCTTCTGCGATGCCGATAGAGTCACAGATAGAAGGGAATATGGCGAGCCAAGGACCTCGAATCGAGCATCTGTACAGCGTAACGTCAGATATCAGAGCTTATCAATCATGACCCAATGGTGTGGGCGCATTCATACCCGCAGGATCCCTCGTCTCAAGAGCTCCAAAAGCATCACCACCAACTTTGGGCGCTTCAGTGCTCGGCGCAGCGTTGATCTGAATAGACCTGCACTGAGATCTAGTGCAGGTATATAAAGGCAATGCCCGCAGCCGCAGGCCTCGTGCCGCTCTTGATAACGGCAATTGGCCTCGCATTTTGCTGATTGGATATATGAGCTCCGAAAGAGCTGTATAACTTGTATATCTACCTCTTCTCTTCACTTCACTTCGGGCATCTCGAGCCAGACGCCAGGGCCAGTATTGTTAGCGGCTTTTCCCGTGCCCACACGTCATGTCACGTGTATCCGTTGCTGGGTCAACGACCGTGCTTTCTCATACAATCTTACTAGACCGATATCCTTGTGATCTTCCTTATAGCAAACATTTGCTAAACTTGCAGGACGTGGTAGTGGCCAGCTTGGTAGGCTGACAGAGTCCGAGTCTTTGACACCTTGAGCTTGTTGCTTGCGCTACTCCTAGTGAACTCCTCCTCACACCAAATCCTCTTCATACCGAATACACACCATGAGTGTTAGAGTCGTCTCCAGGATACGGCCTCTGCTCGAAAAGGAGCGCGAATCTGACATTATTGTTCGAGCCGATACAGTCGATCCTAGCAAGCCTAACACGGTCGTAAAGATTCCCAATCCCAAGAATGAGGCTGAGGAGTTCTCTTTTACCTTCAATGGCGTGTACGACCGTGCTACGACTCAGGAGGAACTGTTCACTGCCGAAGGTAAGATACTTATGCTAACAAGTTTTGGTTTGTATTACCTTGAATCGTATGTTGACTTGAGTAGTTGCTCCATATGTCAAGTCTCTTTTCCAGGGATTCGATGTCACAATATTCGCGTATGGTGTCACTGGTACGGGTAAAACGCACACGATGCGAGGCGGTATGAAGCTGGCAGACCGTGGGGTGATTCCTCGGATGCTAAGCAGTGTCTTTCGACGCGGCAAGAAGATCATGAAGGATTCTAAGGGCGATACCGACGTGAAGGTTCTTCTATCATACTACGAGATCTACAACGACAAGGTCTTTGATCTCCTCGAGCCCCCCGAGAAGCGAACGCCCACCGGTCTACCGCTACGAGCCGAGGCCAACGGCAAGACTATTGTCGTTGGTCTCTCTGAACGAGCTTGCGAGGATCTCAAGGACTTTGAGAAGTTGTACATCGAGGCCAACAACAACCGCGTCACCGCCGCTACCAAGCTCAACGCCCATAGCAGTCGCAGTCACGCTATTCTGAGAGTCAAGCTGATCCAGACAACTGCGGAGTCGGTCAGGGAGAGCACAGCATCAGCCATTGACTTGGCTGGTTCTGAGGACAACAGGCGAACTGACAATGACAAGGAGAGATTGGTGGAATCTGCTGCCATCAACAAGAGTCTCTTTGTCCTGAGTCAGTGCATCGACGCTATCGGCCGTGGTGACAAGAGGATACCATACCGAGAGTCCAAGATGACTCGCATTCTATCACTGGGTCAGAACAGCGGCATCACTGTCATGATTCTGAACCTATCGCCTCTGCGAGGTTACCATCTCGATACCCTCAGCAGTCTCAACGTCAGTTCCCGTGCCAAGCGAATTGAGGTTAGGGAGATCGAGAACGAGATTGTCTATAAGTCTGTTCCTAGGACGAACTCTGGACTCTCGGGCCTGGGTCTGCGTCAGCCTCTGCGCCCTCTTGCCAACCTCACTAATGTGCACAATGGCAACGTCGCTGCTAAAGATAAAGCTGCTGAGAAGGCGGCCGATAAGCCTGTCAAGGCATTTAGCGTCTACACTGACAAGTCGAAGCCAGCAGCACCTGCCAACCGTCCACTTGTGAGCTCCAACTTGGCTCGCCCAAAAGCGAATCCTATCAAGCGGCCTTCTGAAAACGAAGCCGTTTTGAGACCCAGCAAAATCTCAAAGCCTGCCGCTCCAGCATCCATTACGATTTCAGCTGCTCAGATCGAGGCCATGGTTGAGAAGAAGGTCAGCGAAATCCTCGCTGCTCGAATTGCGGACGAGCAGAAGTCTCAACCACCACCGACAGTTCAGCCTGAGATCAGCGATGCAGTACAGAGGCGACTGGAGGCACTTGAGAAGCGAATCGACAGCGACGAATGGCGAGACGATTCCAAGTCGGAAGGACTACGCTTCCTTCTCGCAGCCCGACAACACAAGGAGCGTGGCGAGGATCAAATTGCTCTTAATATGTACGAAAGAGCGCTGCCATTCTTCCCCGGGCAGGCGAAGCTGGTCAACAAGATTGAGAGACTACGATCGCGGCTGGATGGAAAGGCTCCCGCACCTTCTCCCCGTCGGGCAACCCCTCGCTCGGAACGCAAGAGGAGAAAGTTTGTGTATGATGATGCGGACGGTGATTATGAGACTGCCGAGGCCGATGTGGAGGAAGATGAGTTGGTGCATAAGGCTTTGAAGTCCAAGTCACGAAGGGCTAAGCCTCTTGCTACCAAGTCCATCCTCTCGGGTGACGATGAGGGCCCTGCCTCTCCTCGCACTCAACATCTTCTTGACATTGTCAACTCGCGTGACCCGGACCAAATCCGAAGCCTGGTTGGTTTCGGTGCGAAGAAGGCTCGTGACCTGGTCGACTACCTCGAACTTGTAAGTAACGATGAGGCTGGCGGACATATCGACAACCTTTCCCAGTTGAGGACTGTGCCCGGTATGGGTGGTCGAACAATAGAGAGAGCTTATGACGGACTTGTTGTTTAAGCGAGGCGTACTTTTTTCCCTTATATAAATGGGACGGGCATCCAATGCTTTTGGTTTGAAATCATAGCCTTATACCCCCCTGTTTTTGTTCGAAGAAGATGGAAGCATTGAATGGTGTTTGGGGAGTTATTTGATTTGCTTTTGGATGGGATGCATGGCAGCGAGACTTGATTGCCGATATAGGTGTTGATACAATCCTTACTGACTATTCTTTGAATTTGCCTTTCTGCGTGATATGCTCAACCTGACATTGGTTAACACTTTTCATTGAACATCCAGTAACGTAGCCGAGTTATCTCTTCTTTTCTGCACGGTCGTCAAGCCGATCTGGAAATCTTGAAGTATAGGGTAACCTCCTGGCATCACATCCATGTTTACCTTTGCTATGTGGACTGCTATTTTGAGGCATAGCGATCGCAACTGACACCAATTGACCCGAGTGTTTCCCGATCGAAAAATGGATCACGATCTTGGATAGCTTGAATAAATCCTTGGCTATAAAGCATGAACCAACCTGAGTAGTGCGCGCTCAGCCATTGAGCATAGACGAGTGCACGCGACACATCATATTTAGTTAATATCAGTGTTATTCAAGGACGGGTTTTAATATGCATTGGTATTCAAACAACCCTTTTCTCTTTATGTCGATCTCAGTCTGAAACCAACCCTGTAACCTTGCGCCTCTTATTCTCTCTGTTATTCAACGTTGCAGTGGACATGATCCAATGACACGGGAGATATGCACGCTAGAAACCGGCTGCCGAAGCATTGAGTTTTGTGTTGCGTGGTCGATGCAAGATCATACGCATACGGAGGTACAAAACTTTATGCACAACAAGCACAAGCCCCCCAACCTCTCTCCTCGTCGTCAACTCGAAAGTTTTTGATGCTTCTTATTCGCACTCGTGTTGCTGGTCTGTGACATTTATGACATAACGTAACCCGATACTTGTTTTAGACCAAATGCATGCATTTCAAGACAGGGACATAGCTCGTAGAAGCCGGGAAATTAAACTCGATCAGACAGGCTCGAGCCAGACCAAGGTTTGTTTCATCCTCGCTCATCATAGATCAAAGCACAGGCTCATAAATGCGATACATGTTTTGAACGTGGTATCTGTTTTAATTCATTGGTACCTTGGCTAAATTCCACAAAGTCCATACATATCCATCCTTCCATGAAACTAGGCCAGATCAGACTGCAATACTCTTCCCCATGACTATGTACAGTACAGCTTGCAGCATCCGGCAGTTGCCCGCCAGCGTTAGAGGTTTAGTTTATGTGTAAACAACCCAGAAGCAGAGTGAAGGGGTAACGATATAATGGCAGTGAGAAGAAAGTATAAATCAACGCCATCAAAGGAAAATTAGGGTAAAAAGGTGTCGGTGACGACCGATGACACGTCCAACTTTGTAGTAAAGCTCTGCCATTTCGTAATCCCTAAACGTATTCAAATGAGGCCCAGTGATATGATAGGCCTGCAAGTTGAAGGGAAACGAGACAAACAGAAGGGACGGAAAGTGTAACCAAGTGAAGTCGTTAAAAAGATCTCGTGGCTGGTGGTATTGTCCTGCCAGAATAAAAACCGAGGTAGTGATGTGATCCGATGCTGTAAGATGTGTGTACTGTACAACAAATCTGGGCGAGTTTCGTCATTTGGAGACCACGAATGAATCGGGGGTATCCATCAAATCCGATTCATCCATCCCATGCCGTCTCATCTCATCTCATTTAGTCGTGTCCGTTTCTTACACGCTTATGCGCCCGCTACGCCTGCGCCAGAGCTGTAATCCTTCGCTTGGCGCTAGATTGCCGTCAAATCGTAAAGAAGAATATTGCGAGAATTTTGTGAGTTTTGTTGTTTTTTGTGTTGCTTTGGCTATCCGTGAGTTACTCATCGGATCATGCTGGTCCTTCGCTCCTTGACACTGGGCATGGTCATGCTCTTGGAGCCGCCAAATTGAGGGATGGAGCTGAAGCGGTTCAGACGCTTGCGCTCGGCAGTAGCCATTGGTTGTTGTTGAGGCTGCTGGTGCTGAGGCTCTGAAGGGAAGTGGTGCTCCTCAATGACGACGGTGGATGGTGAGGCCATGGGGCTGACATTAGCCTTGTCGCCATGGAGAGCGTCGATGCCGCCGGAGGAACCAGAACCAGAGGAAGAGCCGGTGCTGTTGGGAGTCTGGTAAACGTACTCGCCATCGACGTAGACAGCGTTGGAGACAAAGGTGGAACGTCTGTGACGGCGGCGGGTGTAGCGTTGCTCAAGACGGAAGAGCTCCAGCTTGGCTTGAATCTTGTCCATGAGAGACTTGCCCATTGTTGCGGTAGTGTTGGTGATTTTTGACGGAGTTGAGTTTGGTTGAGTAAGTGAGCCCTTGGATATATCAGGCAAATAAATCGGGTCTCTCGGTGAGTATCAGCGCGTCGAGGGAGGCTGGATTCGTAATGCAGAAGCCGAGGATGTGGAGATTAGGAGTGTGATTTCAAGTCAAGGTACCGCAGTCAATGCTGTACGCTTTCGGTGTCGTGTATGTACTTGGATGAGAATGTTTCGCCACGGATTTGGTGTGAATTGCCTTGGTTTATCCTTGTGAGAAAGGGGGAGGACAATTGCTGTTGGTTATGGTTGGTGTTTAACAGCGAGTAAGTCGACGATACGGATAGATAGGGAGATAGATATGGAGAGTTGTACTATGATTGACAGTACGTAGTATTAAAAGAGAGTAGAGGACATTAATAGTAAAAGAAGCAAATCACCGGGAGTTTTGTTTCCTTGTCGTCCAAGAAGGGGATTAGATCAAATGAGAGTGAAAGAGGAAGTGGTAGCGGGTGACTGGGGGTAGAAGAAGGATTGCGACAGCGACAGGAGGGAGAATGAACGAGGGGGGAGGATTGGATGGAAGATAAGAATGAGTGGACAACCATTCATCACCCAGGAGGCAGAGAGAGGCATTACAGGGGGTTAACAGCCCGCAGGTATTCTAACTTTAGAGAGTTAGTGGATGCTGTAGCGTCTGGAAGGCCGGGCCTCCACTGACCTAACTTGGGGCCGCTCCACTGTTTTCTGTCTGTCCATCAAGCTGAAGACGTTCGTTCGCCGACCCAACGGGACAAACGAGAGAAAGTCCAGCAGGGGAGGCCCGGAAGGTGGAGTTTGCCTGCAGGGGATGGTAATTGGAACAGTGTCAAGGGTGCCATGCGACTGAAGCTTCGCAAAGCGACCTGCAGCTGCTTTGATGCCCCTGAAAGGTCACATTCATGGATCTGACATGGAGATCAAGGAGGGGAGGGGGGTTGGAGGTTGACTAAAAGACCTCACATTAATTCAGTAGCATTTCTAAGCCGCCTCGGATATACTGTAAAAATAAACCTTAGGGCTATATTGTCAGTTCAGTAAAGGTAAGGAAACCCCGGTGGTCTAGAAAGGGCTGGGTACGGAGTAGAGATCGTTGACTAAAACTCGGTCCTCTAACATAGATCGATCACGAGCAATCAACTTTGTTTGTTGGTGTCCAATATCAACCAAATGAACACAAACTATATTTTATATTTCTCGTCATGTGTTGGACGTCAAAGCTCTGTTCTCCCACCCTCCCTCCTCTCCTTCCGCTGACGGGCCGTCAACAGGCGTTTGCTCTTTGTCAACTGCTTATATGTATCCGTAACAAAGAACAGAAGAATCCTTTCTTACGCGTGGCGATTAGACCACATTGGGAACCAAACCCAAGTTATTCTAGCTCAGGCCTCTAGAAGTCCGTTCCCAACGCCGGCCAAAGCGCTAAATACTACACCAGCATGATTATGGCGTTGGCGGGTTGACGCAGGGGGACCACACTATTTCCCCGTCGAGCAAGAGGAGAAAAGCGACTCTCACTGCAAAAGATAGAGGCAAGAAACGAAAATCGCAAGGTTCCTTTCTGTGCCGAGTACGGCTGAAGTTCCATTGGCCCCTGGCATTGGATTGAAACGTAACCGAACGGAGAGAGGGCTGGAGACTTTCTGGGGCTTCCACACGAGAAAGAGTCGAGATGCAGACCAGAACCAGCACACCTTGAAAAACCACATGGTTTTGCGAGTCAGCATCCACAGTCTAAACGTTGATCCTGGGTCGAAGTGTGGGACAACGCCTCTCAGCAGTAAATCACCAACGTTCACTGGGAAAAAGCAACTGGCAGACGAACTGCACTCGTCGATCAGCCGAGATTTAAAATGAGACGCTGGTTTAGCTCATCGAGTCCCAATCAATGTAATATTCCTCTGAGCAATGAGTGGTCGTTTTTCGCGATGTGCGAATTAAACACAGGCTCTGGTCAAGAGCTCTCTATACTTTCTAAAGAGCACCATCTTCGTCCTCCTTTGTCTTGCAGCAACGAAATGACTGGGCTCCCCCCTTGTTCTCCGCCGGTGAGTGAGCATGGTTGGTTCGTGGACATGCTGCATTAGGCATGGCCTATCTGCATGTTTTTCTGCAGCAGTGTCGCAACAGCAGAACTGGACTGAAACACAATCTAGCTCCATCGCACGATCTTCTTTCCATGTTTCTTTCTGGCCATCATTGTTATCGTAACGTTTAGTTTTTGCTAGTGACCGTTCGACCGAATTTTCGCTCTGGCATGAGTCGGTTGGCATGTCTGTGCCTTCTAGAAATCGACTGACATGAGTGGGAATTGACCTTCTCTCTCGCCGTTTCAAGTCAAAGATGTGCAGAAATGGATCTTCTCAGCTAGACTAGACTCGACATCGCCCATGTGGTTTGAACGGGGACATCCTCGCGAGTCAGGTCAATACCGGCTGAGAGATCTTCAGGCACGGACTCGGATCCGGTCCAGAAGCCACAGCCAGTTACAGTTACTTGATCGTTGAGAGCGAAACTGCTTTTGGTTAATGGCATGGATATTTGGGTGCGGTCTATTGTTCGTTAGCTTTCTTTGCCATGTGTCGACGACTGACAAGTGCCCGGGTTTCTGGGTCACAAAGATGTATTCGAATCTGTCAAAGAGCATGACGATTCAGACATTGCATCATTAAGCTCTTGAATGGTTCCCACTCGCAACCGAGGCCAAAGCATGGTTCGGTTTGATAGAATCACTCGTCATGTAGTTGAGTCGAAGTCTCTCGTGAGAAGAAATAGTGAAATGCATGCAACCAATAGAAATCAAACGCTAGACAGATTTAATTACTTCAATGTAAGGTAATTACAACCGACAGTTTGTGGCTTACACGGATGGGAAGGAGGACCCTTTGGGTAACGTCAACGCACCTACCTGGGATTGTCAATTGCATCACTCAGCCCGTGCCTTCCTCATGAATGACTTCAACGGCAACACTCACGTGGACGAATGCCTTCTCACATCTGCCGTTCTTTCCATAATGATATACACAACTTCACCCGAATCTCTGAAGTTCACGTTCACCTCCACGTACTCACGTCGAGGAAAACTTGTCTTATTGACGACTGTTGAGCACGGATTCAAGTTTGTGTCGTGCAACTGACATTCCTGTTACACCCCAAGAGATGGACAAGCCTGGCCTTGGTCTCCTCGTCCCGCCTTGACGGTACTGCAACCAAGAGAAATCGTCCGCTTAACGCGATCTGACGTTGGACATGCCTCCCCGCCGCTGCCGAATCTCTCGCTAGACCTTGATCTGGGTGATACAATGCTGGAGTCACAGTATTCTTGTTCGAGAATGTCTGTTGCAGCCGGTCTATCACAGCGGCAGAGAGACTCAAAAGGCCGTTTGCGTTGCATAAAAGCGCTCCGGCAATGGTAGCCCCCGGATAGCTTGTATATGTCAAACTGATTTGTTGGACAACAAGACAACTTCCCGTCGTTACAAACAATGTCTCCCTGAAGCCATCATGCCGAGACTTGCTTTTCGTATGGCCATAGAGAAAATAGCGATGGCCCAATGTCTGAGTGGGAAGACTCAATATGGATATCGTACTGATATGTATAGGTAGTCGCAGACGAAGGTAATTTTATCACCATACCTGATTTGATCTCGACTCCCGACTCGAGTTGTTAAGATGTTACCAAACAGGACAATCTTGGCCTGGCCGTGATACCCAGATGAACAATGCTTGGATTACGACGCCAGCTCGAAAAGACGCACCTGTTTCCCCGTCCGTGGCTCGAATGGGAGTTGCAACGTTGACAATGCACCTTTCCGAGACCGAGCCGTCCAAGCTAATCTTCCGGACCAGCACCAATTACTACCATATCAAAATTTACATATATCATCTTCAAATCGCAATAATTCCGAACTAAAGACATCAATTCACAACGTTCATTCAATCGACCCAGCCACCATGAAACCGCACAACTTCTTGCAAGCCTTAGTTCTCACGGCTTCAGTCATCGTGAATGCCGGAACGAAACCCAGACCTGCAGTCGGCTCTTCCAGTTCTGGCAGAAAGAGTAATGGAGAAACTCGCAAGTTTATCGTAGAAGTCGAGCCGGTAACAGAAGTCAGTCCTGTTCTAAAATCGTTCGCTCACACTCGCAGAACCATGGCCTAGCTACAGTGACCCGCCAGTTTCTTATGAAGCCTGACAAGCACAGGCCGTTATTCCAGAGCTTTGATTGCAGTGATGTTTTCAATGGAATGGTGGTAGAAACCGACACGGATGATACGGATACACTATTCCAGATGGAGGGAGTTGTCAATGTCTGGCAAGCACACACAGTGTCGATGCCAAAGGTTGAAAAGTCAAAACATGGCCCGTCTTCCTCGATAAGAAACTACTCTATTCACCATTGGACTGGCGTCGACAAACTGCACGCTGCTGGCATACGCGGTAAAGGGGCGACTGTTGCTATAGTTGACACAGGTATCGATTATACACACAAAGCGGTATGTCAAGATGTGTTCTTGACCTGCATCCGCTAACCTCGTTAAGCTTGGAGGATGCTTTGGCCCCGGATGTAAAGTCAAGGGGGGTTATGATCTTGTGGGAGCTGAGTGTAAGTTGAAGCAGCATCATTGAGACCGACTTAAGAGCTGACTCTATATCCAGGGGAGACACACAATGAGAAGAAACACCCTAAGCTACCCGACAACGATCCTATGGACTATCAAGGCCATGGGACACATGTAGCTGGTATTGTTGCTGCCGAGAATGAATGGTACGTTCCCGAATGACAAGAACGATCGAGCACCTGATTGAAAGGAATTTCTAGGCTCACTGGAGTTGCCCCTGATGCGGAACTTCTTATCTACAAAGTATTCTCTGATGTAAGTGTGGTTTGTTTATGAGAGATACACGAGACGTCTGGCTTATCAACAATAGAATCCGTGGGAAACTGACGAGGTGACTATCATGCAAGCATTGTGTGATGCTTACAACGCTGGAGTAAGTGATTCTGTGTGTACGTATACACTTTGCTGATGAAAGCTTTGTAGGCCGACATTATCACTTCGAGCATTGGACAACCGAACGGATGGTCTGATAACCCTTGGGCCGTGCTAGCCAGTCGACTAGTCGACAGAGGAGTTGTGGTAATCGCATCAGCTGGTAACGAAGGGGAGTTTGGGCCTTTCTACTCAAGTAGCGGTGCTGTCGGTCACGGTGTTCTTGCCGTGGCCGCTGTAAATGTTACCACGAAGCCCAATGCTAACAAAACCGGCGAGGATTATGGACCAATGCCTGTATACTTCACCACCTGGGGACCAACTAACGAGTTGCTCCTCAAGCCCGATATCGCTGCTCCGGGTTTTGACATAACGAGCACCGTCTTGAATCAGAGCTATGAAGAATTGAGTGGGACATCGATGTCTGCGCCATACATAGCAGGCATTGCGGCCTTGTTCATTGGAGAATACGGTGGGCGTGCTTTCAATGGCGCTGGACTGGGCAAGATGCTTCGAGACCGTATTGCATCAAGTGGGAAAAGTCTACCATTTGTAAACAGCCATCTCGTTCGAAAATTCAAGTCCCCGCCATTTCAAGTCGGCACTGGGTTGGTCGACGCATTCAAAGTTCTCAACTACGACACACAGCTTGAATACGAGCCTTTTGCGCTCAAAGACACCGAATTATTCAAACCACATTGGAGGTTCAACATCACCAATACTGGTGGGAGGACGCATAGATATCACTTCAAGCTCGAGCCCCAGGCAGGCTTTGATATCTATGATGCGAACTATGGGGTTTCTCTACTATATGGTATTGAACCAAAGAACATCGTTCCTCCTGTCAGACTCCCTCATACGGTCTTCATTGAGCCAGGAGAAACAAGAGAGCTGAGGTAACATTCCTTTCTACCCCAAAGCAACCACCAGCTTATAGTTTCAGTGTCAGGTTCGGTCTCCCCGATGTAGATGACGATTACCTGCCATTGTATGGAGGCAAGGTATGGATCATTTCTGACCATGGCGAAAAGTTATCCATTCCATACGGAGGTTCGTCATCCTTGACGTGGATTCCCATTCTCCTTCCCTCTAATACCTGGTATAGGAGCCGCATATGATACAGAAAAGGCATTCGACAACATGTTTATTGTTGAACCATTCGTCACTGATCCCAACAAAGACTTGACGTAAGAAACCCAGCATAGCCTTGTGCTTCTCTAACATATATGATAGTTGGTCTTTTAATATCGACAAGGATCCGAATGATTTTATTGAGGTTGGTGGCAGGCTGTCATACGCTTGCCACAACCTTAGATGGGATGTGAGTACCCCGTCTGAACGTCAGGCTTCTGTCTGTCTAACAAGTGCAAGATATTTGAACAAGGCTGGACAGAATCGCTATGGACCTATCCCCCTCGTATTGGCGAGTATGGATACGTCGGCTCCGCGACAACGATGCGAGATGCTGAAGAGTTCTGGTTCTTCGACCCTTCCATCAATGACCCTAACGACACAGTGCCCTTTCCTCTCAAACGAGAACCGCGCGGCTTTCATGTCTTTTGGTGGTTCGGTAAACTCGCCAACGGCACAAGGATTTCGCCAGGAAACTACACGTAAGTGATACAATTAATGAGATCAGAGTACGCACTGACGGTGTAGCATGAGATTTGCGGCCCTGAGACCATATGGGAATCCAAACATCTCGGATCACTGGGACGTCATGTACAGACCTGTGGATAGCAGTATACAGGTGCTGCCGTATAACGATACACGCAGCTCGAATTTGACGTACAGGGCACCGCGGTACCAGATGCCGAGTCTTGGCAAGGCTTAATTAAAGGGTAGCCGAGAAGGGGATAATCTACATGGTGTTTGTTGAATTTGAAAATTAACAATCCATAATCGAGCTGGTCACGAACTGAGGGTATAAGTAGAGACATTATTCATCATTGTCTACGTGCCTATTCTATATCTCATCGTAACACCTTTTTTCGTATAGATCTGCGCAGTTTGTCGCTTTAACATTTGTCGACAGAGCAGAATTTGCTGCATGTGTTCCCAACCAACTCCGTAAATGCACAATACCGAACTCCATACCCAAGTGTTCTTTTTAGTTCGAACAAAAAGACCAAGATATCGAGTTTACGCCCATTTGCCCAAAAGACTCATCACTACTAGACCAGCAACCAAGCCTATGAACGCAAGGGTGGTAGTGAGAGCGCTGGCTTCGGCAAGCTCAGCCTTGTGACCATGTCCTCCAGTCATCCAGTCTGCAGCCCACATCTCGACAAGACCAACCCACATGAGGATACCGGCAGAGACAGCGTCGAGCGTACCGATGGCGATAAGGGTGGACTTATCGTTACCGTTGAACTTTTGCAGAACACCAATGCCAATGGCCATTCCGATAGGAGTGATGAAGGCAAAGAGCGAAGCAAGACCGAGCTTCTTCTTCATGGTTAGACCGGTAGGGGCAATCTCCTCGTTAGGAATGGTCTCGGTAGCCGCAGGGGGAGCCTTGTCTGAGTCTTGGGCGGAGGATGTGTCTTGAGAAGTGCGAGGAACGGCGGCACCGTGAGTGTCGGCAGCAGTACCGATAGTAGCGATTCGGCTTCCGAGAGCGATGCCTTCAAACATTTGGTGGAAGAGAATGACGACGAAGAGAGTGAGGAAGTATTCATCGCCAGCGACAACGAGTGTCAAACCGATGACTGGACTGTGTTAGGGTCTCATGTTGACAGAACCAAGAAGTTGAACTTACGAAGAGAGTGGAACAGAATACCAACTTCCATAACAAGAACGCTGAAGACTTCGGTGGATAGCCACGCGTTCTTTCTCTCAGCCACGGAGAGATCAGCCGATGCCTTTGTCTTTGCGAGAACAACGCGGTTTCCGATGTATTCGACGAGGAAAGACAGGAAGATACCGGCCATGGCGAGAGCTGACGTGGTAGCCTCGTAGCCCAAATCACCAATGCATTGGTTGCTGAACATAAGGAATGCGTGAGTGTAGAGCTAATGATATCAGTTAGTAAATTTGACATGATTTCAAGGGCTTTACATACGTGAACAAAGGCGGTAGAGATGATGATACCAGTACCGAATTGCTTCAGCACGATGAGGACGACGTTTAGTTTGCTGGGCATCATCTTGTGCAATAAGATAGGCCCAAAGACACCCAAGGCACCGGTGGCCAGAATAACGAAGAGAAGACCGACACGGAGACCAACATCGTAGTCTCTTCTGCGAGGTTGGCAAGCTGAAGAGCCAGGACCAGCCTCTGCCTCGCTCGTCTCACCGTGGCCGCTTCCGCCTGTACAGTGTCTATGAAGATTCATTAGTTATCGTCGATGGGTTGTCAGTTATGCAACTTACTCAACACCAGCATGGAAATGGCAATGCTGGTTGCTATCAGCTGCCTTATCAGCGGATCCAGTTTCGGTCGCGCCTTCTTCATGGCTATGGTCGTGGCCATGTTCCTCTTCACCTTCCTTATGAGTGTCCTTCTCTTCAGACTCGGCACCTTCAGCCTTGACAGAAACATCTTCACCATCCGAGTCCACACAGAACCTAAAGAGTATGAGTTAATAGTGGCCACTAATCGTTCGCAGCTCTAGGACTTACGTATCAGAGCCATGAGAGTGGCAGTCAGTGTATTGAGAAGGAACATCGGTAGTGGCAGTGACCTTGATGTCCACTAGGTACTCTGTCTTACCAGCGAAACAGTATCTAAGCGCGAGGTTAGCCGCCAGTGCCTTAGTCTCGAAACAAGCCAAGTATTCACTAACAGGTCTGAGGCGTGGAGGTGGCACCCTGTGATAGCAGTGACCTCTGGCGCAGCTGCTGTGCTTGAGGGGGCCTGGGTAGCTCTAGGAGCAATATGGACATTGCCAGCAGCTGCAGAAGCCGCAGAGAAGACGACGCCCCATTTGGCGAGGGACAAAGCGGAAGCGTACATATCGAGAGACGGATGACGGCCGAAGATCTTCGCTTTGTTCCGTTTTTGTTTCGATTCGAGCCTGCTAGCTATTGTTTACGGCACGGAATAGCCGGGGAGACACGTCCAAACAAGCAGGATTTATGCTTAAATTGTCAAGAGGCCAATGGAAAGAGAATTGAGATTTGAAACTGGCCACAAGGGTTGTTGGAAAATGACAGCAAAGATACTTTTGGGAAGAAGTCGGGGTATCTCTATATTTCTTTGAGGGAGAGAAAGCGGGAGAACAAAGTTAATGTCTCAAACTCTTCTCGTTTATCGGTCCATTGCCACTGGGAGAAGGTCCAAGATACCTGCCTACTGCTACCTACTCTTGCTTCTGCTGGAGCAAATAGAGTGGATTGGCTGCGAGGACCTTGATGGCTTTGAGCCACTATCGAGCGGGAGATTACCATTTTGGGTTTGCTGTGAGAACCCGGATGGACAATGTCGAGCCTTTAATCCCTGTCGCCAAGACTCGAAAATCCAAGCACAATTTGATATATCACTGAGACTCGAGCGCACGTGTTGTCGATATTTCTCTTTTTGAAGAGTTGTGATTCGAAAACAGGCTGAGAGGCGACTGCAAATATCTCGTCATTGGTCCGGTTGAGCAAAGCTAGGTTTCTTCAACTTGGAGATCCTCTCTTCTCTTGAAGATGCGGCTCTGATACAAAACTCTGCGGAATCCCCACATAGTAGGAGCTAAAAACAAGGTTAAAAAGACTCTTGTTCTCCAACTCCATCATCGATCTAATTAGCGAGCCAGCCAATGTGGGAGCCTTCACTGCTGCCAGGCCTGCGGATGATAGTTCGGGGCTCTGAGCCTTGGAACGACCAACTCGTCAGAATATACGGATATATCAGGTGAACTGTGATGAGGGAGAGGATCGGCAGTGATTCAGCCATCCCATCCCTGCAGCGCCTTGAAAGAAATATCGCATAGCGGAGAAATCATGCTCGAGCTGTTAATCAATCACAGCCTACGACATCGATAGAGCGAGTATCTCGAACCTGTGGCTGATTGAGGCTGACTGATGGTGAACCATCTCAGCTGAAGATTTGATAGCGCGGCCTTTATTGGATGCAGGGTCCAAGATTCAAGAGCCCGAATGAGTCTGAAATGTCTTGTGATATTGATATGGCGCTCCCTCGATGTCTGAATTAAGATGTGTTTTGCTGATTTAGGTATTGTGGCCGCGTATCGTGTCAGCTAGAAAGGCCAAAGCTCAAGCCTTGGACTGAACATGTTTGAATTGAACCGAAACTATAACGAGACGTTTGTCGAGGATGCGAAAGAGACATCACGAATAGATTCTTTGACTCTGCACCTGATATATGGCGATATGAGAAAAGGCAATCCATCAATTGTGAAACTCGACTTTACTGGTGTCCGCCAGCTGATAAGCTCTTGACCAATCATGCTTCAGAGTATCGACAAGCATAATATTATGCAGGTTATGCAAAGGCCATGATCTCGCGTCACCATTTTAATTGAGAGCCCACTAAAAACGCGTCTCCCGGGCAATGCGCGACCTAATGACGCGACCTAAACCTCTAACATCCTTCTCCCAGGCACTTTTACTAGGACCCTACATTCTCGACTTGCAATCTGAAGTTTCACAGGCCTAAAAGACGTTCATTATGGCTTCACGACCAGAGCTAAAGGTAATTATCAGTATTCAATTACTGCTTTAGTTCTCCTGCTAATTTTATGTTCAGCTCGATGACGAAGGCGGTTTCATTCGCTTCTTCAAGTCTCTACCAGCCGTTAACGAAGACACAATCCGCATCTTTGACCGAGGAGATTGGTACACTTCTCATGGCCAAGATGCCAACTATATCGCAAAGACTGTAAGTAGTCGTCCCAGATGTATCCATCACAATCCTAATTATATGCTTCAGGTCTATAAGACAACTTCTGTTGTACGACAGCTCGGCCGAAATGACCACACCGGACTGCCCTCAGTCACCATGACCATGACCGTGTTCCGACAATTCCTACGAGAAGCCCTACTCAAGTTGGGTAAGCGAATCGAGATTTGGCAGAGCGCTTCCGGCCGCATGAACTGGAAGTGCATCAAGCAAGCGTCACCAGGCAACCTCCAAGATGTAGAGGATGATTTAGGAGGCCAGATTGAGTCTGCCCCTATGATTCTCGCAGTCAAGATCTCAGCAAAAGCTTCCGAAGCTCGCAACGTTGGCGTCTGCTTTGCCGATGCTAGCGTACGAGAACTGGGCGTCAGCGAGTTTCTCGACAATGACCTATACTCCAACTTTGAGGCACTCCTTATTCAGCTTGGTGTTCGTGAATGTTTGGTGCAAGTCGACAAGGGTGAAAAGAAGGACGACAAGGAGAAGGATCCTGAGTTGGCCAAGTTGAAGAAGATCATCGACAACTGCGGTGTCGCCATCGCAGAGAGACCAGCAGGCGACTTCGGCATTCGAGATATCGAACAGGACCTGGCACGCTTACTCAAAGACGAACGATCAGCATCTCTACTACCACAAACAGACCTCAAGCTCGCCATGGGCTCCGCAGCATCTCTCATCAAGTACCTCGGCGTTCTACAAGACCCTTCCAACTTTGGCCAGTACCAACTGTACCAGCATGACCTGGCGCACTTTATGAAGCTCGATGCAGCTGCGCTCAAGGCCCTCAACCTCATGCCAGGTCCTCGAGATGGATCCAAGACGATGAGTATCTTTGGCGTTCTGAACCACTGCAAGACACCAGTTGGCAGCAGACTTCTAGCACAATGGTTGAAGCAGCCTTTGATGAGCAAGAATGAGATCGAAAAGCGCCAGCAGTTGGTGGAAGCTTTCTATGTCGATACTGAACTTCGCCAAATGTTACAAGAAGAGCACCTTCGATCTATTCCTGATCTTTACAGACTCTCAAAACGATTTCAACGAGGCAAGGCCAATTTGGAGGACGTCGTTCGTGCATACCAAGTTGTCATCCGCTTACCTGGGTTTATCGGTACTTTCGAAGGTGTCATGGATGAGAATTACAAAGATCCCCTCGACGAAGCGTACACTACCAAGCTTCGCGACCTTTCTGATAGTTTGGGCAAACTGCAGGATATGGTAGAGCAGACAGTCGATCTCGATGCTCTTGATCGCCATGAATACATCATCAAGGCCGATTTCGACAAGAGCCTGCGTGTTATTCGTAAGAAGCTAGACCAGCTCGACAAGGATATTCGAGCCGAGTTCATAGCCGCCGCCAAGGACCTAGGCCAGGAGGCAGACAAGAAGATCTTCCTCGAGACTAGCCACAAGGTTCATGGAGTGTGCATGCGTCTTACGCGACAGGAGGCTGGCTGCATCCGAAACAACTCCAAATACCAGGAGTGCTCGACACAAAAGAACGGTGTCTACTTCACTACCAAAAAGTTGCAAGCCTACCGACGCGAGTACGACCAGCTGTCTCAAAATTACAACAGGACGCAAAGCAGCCTCGTCCATGAAGTTGTTCAGGTTGCCTCCTCTTACTGTCCCGTTCTGGAACGACTTGCTGGTGTGCTTGCTCATTTAGACGTGATTGTTTCTCTCGCTCACGCCTCAGTGCATGCTCCTGAGTCCTATGTCCGACCCAAGATTCATGCTCGTGGCGAGGGCCAAACGATACTTCGCGAGGCTCGTCACCCTTGTATGGAGCTTCAAGATGATGTTCAATTCATCACCAATGATATTGAGCTTACGCGCGATAAGTCTTCGTTCCTTATTATTACCGGTCCCAACATGGGCGGTAAGTCGACGTATATTCGACAAACTGGT
The DNA here is from genome assembly GCF_003316985.1 of Fusarium coffeatum. Taxonomy (NCBI): domain Eukaryota; kingdom Fungi; phylum Ascomycota; class Sordariomycetes; order Hypocreales; family Nectriaceae; genus Fusarium; species Fusarium coffeatum. The sequence continues at coordinate 191,416 of NW_022157861.1, read as the reverse complement.
GTCATCGCTCTTATGGCTCAGGTTGGATGTTTTGTGCCATGTGCAGAGGCCGAGTTGACTATCTACGATTCAATTCTGGCTCGTGTAGGCGCAAGCGACTCCCAGCTCAAGGGCGTTTCGACTTTTATGGCCGAGATGCTTGAGACAGCCAATATCCTCAAGTCAGCTACCTCGGAGTCCTTGATCATTATTGACGAGCTCGGACGCGGCACATCGACCTACGATGGATTTGGTCTGGCATGGGCAATCTCGGAGCACATTGTTAAGGAAATTGGCTGCTCTGCCATGTTTGCTACTCATTTCCACGAACTCACAGCCCTTGCCGAACAGTACCCCCAGGTGCAGAACCTTCACGTCACGGCGCACATCGGCGGCACTGACGCAGCAGCTTCGGAAGCGGATGCCAAACGGGAAGTGACCTTACTGTACAAGGTGGCACCCGGCGTGTGCGACCAGAGTTTCGGCATTCACGTTGCTGAGCTGGTCCGCTTCCCAGACAAGGTGGTCCGCATGGCCAAGCGCAAGGCCGACGAGCTTGAGGACTTTACTACCAAGCACGAAGATCTGGCCTTGCAGTACAGCAAACAGGACATGGAGGATGGTAGTGCCATGCTGAAGCGAGTCCTGGTGGAGTGGAAGGACAAGGTCAAGGCGGGTGGTATGAGCCGAGAGGAGCAAGTTGCTGCTCTGAAGGAGCTTGTCGGGGCAAACAAAGACTTGCAGGCAAACCCTTTCTTCCAGTCTGTCAAGGCTCTGTAGATTTTGTAAAGAATACGCTGTTTAAAGTGATATAGCACGGCGATGGATAAAACAGATATTTGGGGGCGTTTATGGAGTCGGGATTAACCTTGGGAATACTGAGAGGGCGTTATATAGTTAGAGAATATAGTTGTTTCGAGACATTTAGCGAATCATAAACTACAGTCCGTTAATCAACACTTCGAATATAGAATGATTGGTGTATACCCAGATTTTGCTTCATTCTCGAACCTCAATATGCAGGACAGACCGGCGTGACTCATTCTATTGGCTAGCCCTTACCTTAATTCTACAACCAATTCAAGATCCCGGCTTCAATTAATACTTTCCGTCTACATCTCCATCAATTGACATTCTTATACTCATCAACCGCAATCATGTCTTCCATAACTACTCGTTCAGCAACATCCGATGACCTTCCCCAAATGGTCGAGGTTTTCTTTTCCGCATTCTCTGACTCAACCCTCAACAAGCGCTGCTTCCCTGAATCGTCTCCAGAAGTAGTAGCATGGCAAGAGGAATTCATTCGAGAAACCATCGATGACAAGAATGACAATAACGTGATCGTTGCTGAACAAGACTCCCGTATCCTCGGCTGGGCTCGCTGGGTTCGCAGAGAACACCCTCCGGCTGCCAAAAATCTTGAACGGGAATCGTTTCCTTCTTCAGGAGACCAGGAAACTGCGAGGCATTTCTTTCAGCTGAACAACAATGCAACGATCAAGTATGTCGCAGGAGAAAAGCATTGGTTCTTGAGTACGATTGCTGTGGCAAAGGCGGGGCAGCGACGGGGAGTAGGGTCTGCCTTGATGAAATTCGGTGTTGAGCGGGCTGATGCTGAAGGTTGGATGTCATATCTCAATAGCTCTCATGAGGGCAAAGGATTGTATGAGAAGTTTGGATTCGAGGTTGTTGGAACGACTGAGTTTCCTGATCTTGGTATGGTGCAGTATCATATGCGGCGAGAAGCAGTCAGGGGTTAAGATGATTCGTGGTAACTCTTTTAAAGCCATTCGAACTACATAACTATAGAGGTTGATAAGGAGAGCAAAGGAAATAATAACTTCATGACGTCTTGGTAACATGATAACAACCGACCATCCAGCAACGCCCACCGTCTTGTTTTTTGTGTTTCTTTCGTCTAAATCTTTCCGTCCAGAATCTTTTGTATCCGTAATAGATTTCTAGCGAAGCGTCACATCCGTTTCTAGTCGACCTTTATAACATATTGGTGTATACATTATCGTGAAACCAGGCCTTCACTAACCTTCTTCCACAGGCCATTGCGCTTCCAGGTCCAGTTCTTGAGGAAGGCGGGGTCCATGCCTGTCTCGAAGGCTTCATTACGGGCCTGGATCTGGGCATTGAGGAGAGCCTGGCGAGCTGAAGCACCACGGTTGTGGAGTTGAGGCATCCAGTCGATGGCATCAATGGCCAGACTGAAGCGGTCAGTCTGGTTACGGATGGCCAATTCGAGAGGAGTATCGATGTTGCCCTTCTCCTTGTAGCCACGAACATGCAAGTTGCGGCTACCAGGGCGCTTGTATGTCAGACGGTGCACCATCCAGGGGTAGCTGTGGAAGTTGAAGATAACAGGTGTGTCCTCGGTGAAGAGACTGGTCCACTCGGAATCGGTAAGGCCATGAGGATGGTCGCTGGGGTGGATCAACATGAAGAGATCAACAACGTTGACACAGCGAATCTTGAGGTCGGGGAAGTGCTCGAGCAGGAGATCGATAGCAGCCAGAGACTCGTGAGTGCTGATATCACCACAAGAGGCCATGACAAGGTCAGGGTTTTGTCCGGCGTCGGTAGAGAACTGGGGCCAGATACCAATACCCTTGGTGCAGTGCTCAATGGCAGCATCCATGGACAAGTATTGGAGATGCTCCTGCTTATCAGAAACGACAACATTGACGTAGTTGACAGAGCGAAGACAGTGGTCCATAACTGTGACAGGTTAGTTAAGCCATATTGCAGAGATCAGAAGCGGAACATACCAGAAAGCAAACAGTTGCCATCAGGGGGAAGGTAGATGCGGACGACCTCGGGGCTCTTGTTTGCGACCACGTCCAGGAAACCGGGATCCTGGTGTGTGAAACCGTTGTGGTCCTGTCGCCAGACAACAGCAGTCAGGAGGATGTTGAGAGAGGCAACCTTGGCTCGCCACTCAACCTCAAGACACTTCTCAATCCATTTGCAGTGCTATATGAATGATCAGTAGGGGTTACAAATTTAACCATGCGAGTTACGTACCTGGTTGACCATAGAATCAATGACATGGATGAAAGGCTCGTAGCTGTTGAGCAGACCGTGTCGACCACTCAGGAGGTAACCCTCGAGCCAACCCTCACAGTTGTGCTCAGAAAGCATTTCAACAACACGTCCAGCCTTTGCAAGGTTACCGCCGTTAGCATCCTCTTCAAAGTACTCGCCCATCCAGACCTTCTTGCCAGCAGCGTAGACACCGCCGAGCTTGTTGGACTCGGTCTCATCGGGGCCAAAGAGACGGAAGTTGGTCTGGTTGGCGGCAATGACGTCCTTGAGGAAGACAGCCATGTTGGTCATGCTGGCGTTCATAACATTTCCGGGGCTATCGACCTTGATGGCATAGTCTCTGAAGTTGGGCATCTTCAGGGGCTTCCTGAGCTGACCACCGTTGGCAACAGGGTTGGCGCTCATTCGTCGGTTGCCTTCAGGGACAAGAGCACGGATGGATGCAATAGGTGCACCCTTGTCATCGAATAGACGTTCAGGCTCATAGCTTCGCATCCAGTCCTCGAGGACCTTGAGGTGAGCAGGGTTGGTAGCGGGGTCTGAGATAGGAACCTGGTGAGCACGCCAGTAGCCCTCCAAGTAGTTGTCGTCGACCTTGCGGGGAGCGGTCCATCCCTTGGGACTTCGGAGAACGATCATGGGCCACAGAGGTCGCTGGGCGTCGCCAGAATCGCGAGCCTCCTTCTGGATTTTTCTAATCTCGTCCACGCAGTGTTCGAGAGTAGCGGCCATTGCCTGGTGCATAGATTCGATGTCATCACCCTCGACGAAGTATGGCTGCCAGCCGTAGCCAATGAAGAGGCATTCAAGTTCTCGGTGGGAGATTCGGGCAAGGACAGTAGGGTTGTTGATCTTGTAGCCGTTGAGATGAAGAACAGGCAGGACAGCACCATCAACAATGGGGTTGAGGAATTTGTTGCTGTGCCAGGCAGTAGCAAGAGGGCCAGTCTCAGCCTCACCATCACCAACCATGGTAAGAGCAATGAGGTTGGGGTTATCGAAGACAACACCGAAAGCGTGCGAGATAGAATATCCTAGCTCACCACCCTCATGAAGGGATCCGGGAGTTTCGGGAGTGGCATGCGAACCAATTCCTCCAGGGAATGAGAAGCTCTTGAAGAACTTTTGCATACCCTCATCATCAAGGGTCTTGTCGGGGTAGACTTCAGAGTAGACACCCTCAAGATAGGATTGAGAGAGGACAGCAGGAGCACCATGTCCAGGACCAGAGATGAAGAGAGCGTCAAGATCGTGCTTCTTGATCAGACGGTTAAAGTGCATATATGTGAAGATCTGGCCTGGAGCAGAGCCAAAGTGACCGAGCAATCGAAGCTTGAGATGATCGGCTTTGAGTGGTTCTCGTAGAAGAGGGTTCTCCTTGAGATAGATCATACCCAGGGACAGGTAGCAGCTGGCCTTGAAAAAATCATTGTACTGCTGAATATCCTCTTTGGAGAGGGGCTCGCCCTTGACAGTTGAACGAGCAACGCCAAAGGGCGAGATGGATTTGACTTCCTCCGACATTGGTGGGAAGTATTAGGGTATATGAGAGATGAGGTTGTATAAGAGTTGTAAGTGAGGTGAACTCTTCGGATGAGAGATGGGAAGGGAAGAAGAAAAGAGGATTATGTGCAGAGCTCCCAAGACTTCTTATATGAGGAGCCAGAAGGGTCGCCAAGAAGGAGGAAACGTAGAGAGCTGGACATACAGTATAACGGGGAGTGCGGTGAAAGAGGAAAGACTATACCTACCTTGCCTCTCGTACCTGACCTATTGCAGTATCTAACAGGCTTAGTTTGAGCTCTTCGCCGCAGATTGGGTAGGTCAAACCAATGATCCATTGTCCATGGAGCTACCTTACGTAGGTAGGTATGGATAGACAGCCGTTGACGAGATCAGCAGAGGTTACAGTAGAACGGTGATCCAAATGAAAACGGGCAAAGAAGGGATAATGTTTGCACGGCTGAGGGCGTGGACGTAAACTATCCATCGTAACGGATGGCATGGCACGACAGGTAGTAACTGTAACTGGACGGCTTAGACGCAAACGCAGAACAGCACCTCACAGATGGGCAAGATAGTGGCGCGCGTGGGGGACGTTCCGCCGTCTATCCCCCAAGGGGCACTCAAGAGCGGACGAGGACCAGGAAGACGGACCGGACAAGAGAGCACGGGAATGGGATGGGCAGCGAAGTGGTCTGCGGTATCAGTTGGACAAAGGAGGATCAGTCTAGATAGCAGACCATGCCATGCCTAGCTTGAATGTTGGTACATAGCCATAACAGCCATCCATCCGTAAATTGATATTAGCCAAGAAAGAGTAAAAATGTGGATAGTCTTGACACGTTTTGAGTCTCTGACTGGTGACGCTTGTTGTTGAAGGAAAGTGGTCTGATACATTTTGATAATGTTTCTTGCAGCCACCGACAGGCACGGCATGGCTAGCGCCACCTCCCTGTGTAAGTAAATCACTACCTTAACCAGAGCAAATTATTGCTCAAGGTACGAGGACAGTAATCACTACTAAAGTCAATCGTAGATGAGAAACAGTGTCGCAACTCTTTCAGATTGCGGCTGAACTCGCAGATCCGAGGCTGGCCTAGACAGTCTGGTTGGCAGTACTGTTCAGTGACAATGATGATTGATAGCATCTGATTCGCGAGGATAAAACCGACATGTTGAAACAAGCCCCCCAAGACAGATGGCATGTTGCCTAGTCGGGCCTTATTTCTGGTTAACACTCGAGGGTCTTTCGCAGCGGCATAATCAATAGGTAAGATGACCGAATTTGCAGGGCTCGAGCTTGCAGGATACGTTTGACATCTGACAAGCAGGGGACGAAGCTGGAGAATGGGGAGCTTTTGATTGGGGCCCCGGGGGGGAAGAATTAGAATTCGACAGGGACAAGGATGTTGGTGTTGACTGTAGAAATCCACTGCAGGATCGAGACCAAGACGGGAGGAGGAGAGAGTAGAAAGTCTCAGTGGCAGGACCCGGCCGCTGGTGGAGTCCTGCTTACGGTTTAGACGGCTGCTCTTGCCGCAAGTACAAGACCGTATCGATGCAGTACCTGCCTCGGCGTGTCTATGCAGTATGGGCAGGAGGTATCCAGACCCTCATTCCAAGTACCGACTGTGGCTGGTCCAAGATCGGATGTTAAAAAAGATTCGAGGCAATGTCATGATACTTCACCCTAGCCTCAATTTCACGAGAATTGCCCTTCCTCTCTAATCGTCATGACAGCACCAAATCTGACCTCGCATTCTCTAGATGGCCGGGGGGAACTCACCCGACATGCCGTGTTGGTGGTCTGAAATGCAGCCCGAATTGACCGTCGACCAGCCGATTGGATTCATGGAGACGACCAAAGAACTGGGAAACTCTGAAAGAGTCATATTTTGTGGCATGCTTTATGATTTTTGATAATTCATGCAGTCTGTACTACCTGACTGCTGCAACGTAGGGTTACGCACGTTGCGCCGGTGCTTCGTCACCTTCTCGTCTCGTCTCGTCTCGTCTCGTCTCGTCCAAATCAACTCACCTCGAAACGAACCAACCCAACGGCCTGACCGAGTTGTTGCATACTTTGGGTCGCTGAACCCCCGACTTCTGAGGTCATATCAAAACCCTCTTGCATTATCCTTCGTCTCTTTCGGTCTCCTTATGGTCAATCGCTACTCCTTCTTTTCCCTGTCTCTCCAGTCGATCAACAAGGACCTCTCTTGGTTCTGAGCTTTCTGGGGAATAGATGAGATGCTATGATTCAATGTCCTATCCACTTGTCTCCTTACATGCGAAGTTTCTGTCCCTCTTGACCATGCCTTCTCCGGACACGCCCTTCCAGCAAGGGTGTTTGTTGCTCGCTGAGGAGAAGGGATCTTTTGGGTTTTTGACTTTTGCGTCGTTCTCGTCTTATCCGATGTGACCGAAGCTACATACATACATACAGTTGTACTGTACTGATGAGCGTCTAGTTCCATGGACCCCATGCACGACACCCGCTCGACCCTGATCTGATATTACGTCCTTCGCGAAAGCGATCCGCAAAGGATGAGGGGAAAGGATTCGAGCTTACTATCGAAGGGCCCATCAAGGGAACCTCAGCCGGTACCAGCTTGAAAATTTAATCTCGATTTATTTACAGAGTACTGGCTGGGAAATTGCCATGAGACGTGGATAGTAAGTTACTTTACTGTATGAGAGGTGAGAGCTGTTTTGAGAAACAAGCTACCCCTCATTATTCTCCCGTCCAGTCCGTCCTAAGCTAAAGACTCCGACTCCCGCCGGATCCGATCGTGCTTTGGTTCAGCCACCAACCAACCTTAAAGGATAACGATGAGAATTGGGAAAGAACCTCGCCGCGATGGGTAACTTTTCAGAATCCCATTCCGGCGTGTTATTCCCATCTCTGTGGTTCATAGGGTTGCTTCACGTAGGGCTTGCAGAAGAGAATACCAAAATTGGTGTATAACACGGGCTGGCTACGGTACACGACAGCAACATCATAATATATCATATCATACCATATGTCGTTAGACCAAGGGCTGAAGAAAAGCGGTCTTTGGCGGATCTTGAGCCTTCAAGTGCTGATCTCGTCCTCAAACGACAGGCTGTATCAAGTTTCTTCTGTGTTGGGAATGAGACCAATTGGATTTCCGGATCCTTGTTTATTGTCCCTGTCCATGCCCCTGTCAGACGTTGCAGGTTGATATGATCTGATATGATCTGAGCCGAGTCATTTTTAGAGCATCGGTTTTGTTTAACAGAAATTGAGCATTTGCTTTTTATCTGTTGCCATGGATGAATATGCGAGTAACAATGAAAAGATGCTCTGTTAATGGAAATTGTTATGATGTAGTGAGGCTGGAATCACATGTTATCATGAGCAGTCTATGGATCAGCCCAGGGTTCGCAACGCTGATGGGTAATGTTTTACTTACCCCATTTGCAACGGTAGAGAAGTCAATGCATGCGATTATCCATGGTCGTAGGGAAGAAGCAAACATGTGGTATCAACGTCTATAAGTCCATTTCCCCCGCATTCAGTATTTAACCATAAATCAGTATTTAAAGACTTGCCATGCCCTGTGGTAAAGATAACGGCCCTTTTGAGGGTACTCTTATTGATCTATCTATTGGACCATATTATACTGTATCTAGGTAGTGTGGCATGATCACCCATCGTCATAGCCAACTGTGACGCTCTTAAAACCCCGAGCGGCAATAAATGGAATGCTTCCCCAGAAACAGAAACCGAACGTTTCTGCATGTCTTTTGACTTAAATCCTCCAATGAATGGCTCACCGAAGCCTGACGTAACGTAACGCGCCCCCGCGCCATTAGTTGATTTATTTAGAGGTTTTATATACCACACTTCTCCATCTCCATCTCTGTAACTTTGATGTGTAAACATTTCCAAGACCTACAATATCATTCAAAACAACGAAATCTGTTTGATCATTACAATGAATCCAGTTACTGACGTTGCGCATCGTCCTGAGACACCAAAACCAGACCCGCCTGTCATTCCGAATGAACCAGACGTGCCAGGCGATGATGGAATTACCGATTATCTGCAGTAAATACAGCAGAATTTGATTATTAACCAATATCTATTGTTTTATGGTAGGATTCCAGATGAGAAATATTGTTTCTTGACTGATCAGAGATGATTAGCATGGATCAAATTGATGAGATGCTCTGGCTTTCCATGGCGTTTTTGGTATGAAGGCGGGGGATACAACAATCATCCCACTGTACGAGATTGCATTGCGATTCTGTTTATTTTTCCTTCTCTTTGTTGATTATTGCCGTGATTTTGATTTGTTTGACTATTGGGTTTTCTTTGAGTGATTAGGTTAAACCTATTGTACACGTCTAGGTTAGGTATTGGACCACGGACACTGAAGGTCATATTGGGAGGCAACAGGTACAAATTGTGAATGCAAATTATTTGAAAAAGTCCATCAAGGTCCTTTGAAACGTGCGAGCCATGAACCGATGCAAAGAAAAAAGTATGGCCTCTCTACTGTTAAACATCCATGCCTAATTGCTTCTACCGTTACTATAGAGCTAGTTGGTGAAGCCCGCCTACTGGTGTTTTGATTATGATACTCTACGTCATTGTATACAACAACCTCATCTCATCACAGGTCTTCTCAAATCCACCATCAACATCTTCCGCACCACGAACGAAAAAATTGACTTTGTTGTGAATTCTGACACGTCAGCTAAACCTTACTCTATTCTTTTCGCTTCTAGAACTTTCTGCTCTCACTAGCCTCAAGGCGAGCATCACCGAAACCATGAGCGAAGAAACTTCGAATCAGCCTCACCGTGCGAGCTCTCTCACCCCTGAGATGATCGATTTCGCCAGTAGAATGTACGATGCTGCTAGGAAAGGCGACGTAGCTACCCTTGAGCAAGCTCTCCCTGCGGGCCTGCCCCCTAACCTCACAAATGATAAGGGCGATACTCTGGTATGACACTTCAGCGTAACTCCACTACCGTAGCTGAGAACTCCCATACTGACAATGGAAAGCTTATGCTGGCAGCTTACCATGGTCATGCGGATCTGGTCAAGGTTCTCATTCAGCACGGAGCTGATCCCAACCGTTTGAATGATCGGGGGCAGAGCCCCCTTGCAGGCGCAGTTTTCAAGAAGGAAGATGCTGTGATCCAAGTGAGTTAACTTTCTACTGTATAGTTCTTACTGTGTTAACCAAAACCCTGTAAAAGGAGTTGCTTGATGGAGGAGCAGATCCTGAGTATGGCCAGCCAAGTGCGTCTGAGTGTGTCACAATGTTCAAGCAGGAAGATGTGTGGAAAGCCAAATTCGAGTCTGCACCTGGAAAGGGACAGGCTGGGAAGACGAGGAGAGCAGAGAATAAGGAATGAGGGTATGGAATACTAGAAAATGAAGCTAGATGCCGTCAAGATGAATGTGCTCATCCATGTTTGGGCTGTTCTCATCTACCACTGAGTGTTGAAGGGGGCCATATATCTACAGTGGCCATATATGTACACTAGCAATATTAATGCGTTATCCTAGCTATGCGTCACTCCAGGTATTCACAGCAAAGTGTAGAACTGTTGAAGAAAAGTCACCGAATCTTCGGTCGCGATAGTTTTCATGCCCGACGAGTTCCAGTCACTCGTAAAGGGGTCGACATTCAACGTTGAAGGATTTATGGTAATAGGGAAACTGCGTTGCCATCCTTAGGGCCAACCAATATCCAGAGGGTCCATCTATATAATTTAAGAATGAGACTGCTAGGATCTTAAGAGTTAATCTTGGTCACTTACCAAGTAGGTTACTATGTTCGCCAGACATAGGGCTAAACAAGCGGGTGAGAGCGTGATCTGCTATTGACACAGTTATCCCTGAGCTTTTGACTTTATGGGATACGGAAAAGCGACCACTGACTTTGTCCAGTCTTTTATTCTGGACTACTGGAATCTTACTCCTGCCGTTGTTTCTTGACTTGACATCCCCTTCAAACATTTCAACCACCCGTCGCTACTGCCCTTTTCAGTCGAAATTCAAGGTAAGATGACTTCCTTTTTATCACCTTCACTTTTCCATCCTATCTAGGTAGGTAGCCATTACTACCGCCATATTCTGATAGTCGTCCACATGACATCCTCAACATTGCATCCAGACCACCATTAAACCCGCCGTTGCATTAAGAATATTGAACATAGACTTTGAACACTCGACTGATACTAATAATGTTATGGTATAGCAATTTCCCACCCGCCATGGCTGACAACAACCCAGACCCAGACCCTGAATCTCCTCAACAAAATGCTGCTGAACAGCCGGAAGAGGCCAAGTATCATTGTTGGAAACCACCAGCACTCAGAAAAGACCACGAAACACAATTCTGCAAAGAAAACCTTGTAGAAGTATTGGAACCGAGACTTCTAGGTGTCATGGATGCGAGATGGTCATCTAGTTTTCAGGAGGTTGTCGGAAAAAACAACGAGCGCTTCCCCATACTCGACGACAATGGAACCGCGTCTTCAGAGACACTGGCTATCGACCCGAGACTTCAAGAAGCAACTCCTCCACAAAAGGTCTTCGACTTTTTGTCTGAACCTCCGAAGCGCCCTGAAATTCCCGAACCACGGCTCGCCAACCGCTGGATCAGTGAACGGAGACTCCCTCCACTACAGCCACAACAGATATGCTGGGAGGCAGAAGACAGAACGGGCCGGGGACCCCGTTTGTTCTATTACACTCCTGCCCCCAAGGAGCAAGAACACAACGGAGTCGCTTATCCTCAGAATGGCCAAGAGCCACCAAACCGATCGCAGTACCCGCACAATCCCTACCCCTCGCCTCCAAAGCAACATGATTTCTATTCCGGAAACCCTGGACCCCATGCGAGAGTCTAGTAGGGACACAACTTGGATGTTGGGCTCTGTGTTCTAGATCGAACTTGAGCAGGCCAGTTGTACAAGCTGTGCTGATATCAGAGTAGTGGAGGGTATTCATCTCATTTGCCTCTGGGGTTAGTAGTATGTTGGGATATTGGGTCACTAAGGAAAAGGCTCCATAGCCCAGTTATATGCAGCCTTTGACGAATGGATAAATGACCTGCAGCCTGTCAAGTCCCAATACTGAATCACCCGCAAGTGGATATGCGTACGACCAGCTGTCGCCCGTTCCTCTAAACATTTAGTATGCGCCCCAGAGTTAAGGAGTTATACATTTGACTCTTGATTCACGTGGGCATGAAGAAAGGCCATCACCGTCCAACCGTTCGTTTCATTCACCCCCACTCTACCCCAGAAATATATAACGCCAATCAGCCCGAAAGCTGTAATCCCATAATGCGCCGTCGCTCTCGTACTTCAAAAGCGTATAATCCCAAAACCCACCACTAATACATGCGAAAGAAGAAAGTTCGAAGTGCATTTTCTACCCTATTTCAATCCATATTTGAAGCTTGCTTATTTGAAAGACTTAATCCTGTGGTACAATGCTGTGTCGTAAAAGTTGTAGTTTGGGTCGAGTTCACAGAACGGATGTTGTGAAAGAAGCACGTCTGCTGTAGGACGGTCGAAGGGGTTTCTGTTGACTTGTTAGCATTGCTTGCAAAGCTGTGGGTGTAGAACTTACACTTGGAAACAATCCATCATAAAAGCCACAGCCAATGGGCCAAGCGTATCCTGGATGTCCTCGGGGATCGGTGGTCTCTCGCCATTGGCGATCTTGTAGATGGCACCAACGGCCTCCTCCTTAGCCCAAGGGCGTTTGCCAGCAAACATCTCCAGAACCACACAGCCCAAACTCCAAATATCTACCTTGGCGCTGTAGCCTTCTCCCTGTGATCGAATGACCTCGGGGGCCATCCAAAAGACTGAACCTTGCATCGAATTGGTCTTGTCATTGCCGTAGATGTTATCAGTCTTCTTGGAGATACCGAAATCACTGATCTTGCAAGTTCCGTCCAGATCGAGCAGAATATTGTCGGCCTTAAGATCACGGTGCAGAATACCCTCTCGGTGCAGATAAGCCAGACCTGAGAGTGTTTGTCGTGTCAACGAAGAGACGACAGACTCTTCAAACTTGCCATGCTTTCGCAGACACGATCCAATACTGCCACCGGAAATATACTCGAGGAAAATGCTGATGCTGGTTTCCTTTCGCTCGCAACCCAGGTACTGCACAATGTTGATATGGTCCAAATGCTGCATAGTGTCGATTTCCTGGTCGAGCGCTGCAACGAGCTCCTTCATCTTGTTCTTGTCTCCACCAGCGGCCTTGGGATTGACTTCGACTTCCTTTACAGCCAAGAACTCTCCAGTAGTAGCATTCATACCCAGGTAGACACGACCATAAGTACCCTTGCCGATAAGCTGACCCTTGAACCACCTAAATGTCGTCTGTCGCTTCGGTACCGTATCTTGAGGGATTTGGGGCATGACGACACTACCTCGTCTGTCTGGTCGAATCTGCACAATGTTGGCGTTGAACATCTTGGTGCTCTTCCGGCGCATGATGTTGGTTGTGGCTGTCTGTCCTTTGCCTTGGCTGGTCGAGTTTGTTCGCTTGTTGGCTTCGTGTGCACCACGTGCAACTTCACGAATAGACTTCATACGACCAAGACCACCTGAGCGTCGGATACTCCTCTGAGCTACTGATGTAGGTCGCTGTTGATCAAGGGCCTTCAGAGTCGACTCATCGGAGCCGAGAGTGTCATTTTCGTTGTAAAGAGACGGTGTTCGAGAAGGTGGAATCGCGGCAGGTGGTGCTTGCTGGGCGTAGTTCGATACTGCTGGCTGCGGCGGTGCCGCATTTTGTGCCTGTTGCTCAATATTTGTCTCTGAGCCCTCAGCAATCGGAGATGGTGGCATTCCACCCTCGCCAGGCTCGTCAAGTACAGGTTGATCAAGATCCAAGTTGGGGAAGAAGTCGTCGAGGTGGTTGATAAGGGCGTCCGTGGGAGGTCGGTTAGCCCAGACATCCTTCTCAATGAACGATTTTCGTCGACCAAGCTTGCTTTCTTTGTCCTTCTCTTCGGGCTCCCATGTTTCAGAGCGAGGTGTCGTCGGTTTCTGCCCACGATCTGCGTCCTCGTTATTGCCCAGAGTCACTCCACTTCCATAAGATTTGGGCGATTCAAAGGCAACAGACAGACCCTTCTTTGAGCGCTCTGTTTTTACAACAAGACTTGGACGTTGGCCATGGCCATTTGCATTCCCATTCGCGGCAGCAGCTTTGCCCTTGTTACGATTAGCAATCGGAATCGCGAAAAGCCCATCATCAGAATCATCTCCACTGTCATCGTCAGCTGGTTGTGCTGGGGCTGGCTTTGCGAACTGCACATCCGAGTCTTGGAACTCTGGTTCTGGTCCATGGGAAGCACGTCGTTGGGTAGATGATTGTTGACCCGGTGGAAACGAGGGCCTGGGACGATTCGAGTTGGGGCTCATCTCAGCAGGAGATGTGGCCCGGGGGACTGTTGCATTGAATTTAGCATCTACTGTAGGGCTGGGACTGAGCAGGAAAGATGAATCGCTGGGCGAGTAATCTGGTACAATGAAGGGCAGGTTCTTCTTGCTCCAGGTTACGTTACCCGAGGTCGATTTCGATGATGAAGTCGTACTAGGACTGCCTCGACCTTGAGAGGGTTCAACGCTAGAGAAGGTGTCCTTACCTCCAGGGATCGAATGTGTTGATGATCGAGAGGGGGACGAGGCACGGCCGTTCTTCGCAGATTGTCCGATTGCGCTTAGGTTTCTACCCATGCCTGCGAGGGCGGCTCCAATGCCAGGCGATGGTGAAGGTGTTGGCTTGTTGGTTCTCTTTGTCTTCTCCGTCATCTCGTTTTCTGGGTAGCGCTTTGAAGGATATCCCTCCAAGCTGCTGCTAGAGGTTCGCATACTTGCCCCAGTCTTTCTGCTCAACGAGTTGGCTTTGATCAAAGTCGCAGAAGGATCACTGGGTGGTGCAGGAGGTCGCCTCTGAGGGAACAATGGTTCAGGTCGCTTATCCTCGTAGGGTGACTCGCGAGGTTGGTCAAAATCGACGTTTCGACCCACGATGCCAGGTCCGAGTGTTTCTGAAGGGCTGCCCTTCATTGCTGCCTGCTTCCTCTTGGCCAAATACTCTTGTTGTTTTCTTTCCATTTCGGCTCTGTATTGTTTTGCCTCTCGTGCCACCTTGTCCTCGGCCTTTTCGTCTGTCAAGGTGTTGGATCGTGAGGTTGGAGGTGATGAACTAGAACGCTGTCTGCTATTCTGTTGAGCATCTTCAGTAGTCGTTCCGGGAGTAAGGTAACCAGGAGACAAAACTATAGGAACCTCAGGCTTGGCAGGACCACTGGAAATGGGGGCAACTCCTGGGGGTGTTACAAAGAACTTGAGGGTACCAAGAGGGTCGCCTTTCGCTCGCTTGACGGTGACCAAACTCGGGTCGTCCAGAGGATCCACGTGTTCAAACTTGCCAACCTCTGTAAGATAGATGTGCGAGTTTTCATAATCGCCCAGACCCAGGTGCATGCATATCACTTGACGCACTTCAGTTGCTGTCTCTGCCTCAGTGATATCACACATTCGGTAATTCCAGTAATCCATAGTGGCAAGGACATATGTCCTCACAGCGCTGATCCTTTTCTGTCGTAGGTTCAGAGTGTTGCCGTTTCTATCATCGCCCAATGTCGAGCCAGAGAGATCAAGATTGGTATCACTTCCATTGGTTCCTCGAACACCCAACCCAACAGGTCGGATAGATCCTTGTGGAGAAACAGGCGAAGCTTCCATTTCTTCGGGGGACGGATATGCACCATCATCTTTTGTTTGCCTCTTTTTCCTGGATAGAAAGCTGAGAAAACTCTTAGAATCTTTAGCTGAAGAAGGGGTTTCTCCGCCTGCTGACCTATCTCCTCCATCTGAGGGAGAGTGGCGTGATCGCGCATCATGGTTTCGGGAATGAACAATATCCCCTAGGTTCATGTTCCGACCGAGTAGTGAGGCGGCATCTGATGGCACACCGGATCCATATATAGCTGCATTAGAGGCCACTGAATCCAGGCTGCTCCTGGAGCGATGGCCAGCTTTTATTGCACTAGGTGATTGGGCGAGAACCGGCGTAGTCGTCGAAGTATATAGTGATGGAGGAATGCCTGGACTGCCAGTAGGACTCGCCGAGTGAATAGCAGGAGCACGAAATGTGGCCTCGCTGGACTCACTGACGTTAGGACTGTGACGGCGCGCTCCCTCCGTATCAACATGCTTCAGAATATTGCGATGATTAGACTCAGAGTTAACGTTGGAGGCGCTAATGCTGTTTGGTAATGTAGTAGATCTTGTTTGGGAAAATCTGCGACTGCTAAAGCCAGGACCAGGAGCATTGAGAGGTGTCTAAGAGAAAGTCAGTAAGAATTCGGCATTTATGATACCAATTGGGGTCAACAAACATTAGGCGAGTCCATGGGATCAGTTCCAGCGCTTGGTAGGTTGTTCCCATGTCCGCCGTTGAGGGATTCTTTCCGGGCGTGGTTCGTTGAAACTTTAGACACATCAGCGGGTCGACCAGTTACGATGCTTCGAATTAGTCTTCGCATTCGCTTGCCCTCTTCCCGCTCTCGTGGCTGATCCCACCCGGTTCGACTGTTGGTACACTCCTGGGCGAGCCTGGGATACACTTGCTGATGCATCATACCAAAGTTACCACGTCCGCCGTGGCCACTGCCGAGTTCGAGAAACTGCGCCCCGTGAAGGTTGAGGGCTCTGAAGGTCTCCTGCCAGTCTTTGGAGAACTGGTTCTGGGCCAACCAAATCAGCACGGTATCTAGAGGCCACTGGGCAGCGATTTCTGGTGGGATGGAGCCGGGAGGGGTGGCGTTTGAAGAATTGGAGGTGCCGCGCGGCTGGGTGTTATTGGTAGTATAGAGGCGCTCTCTCGTAGCCTCGTCCATGGAGGTTGTGGCATTTGTGTCAGTTCCGCTCTGTGGCGTTGTCACAGGCCGTGATGTCTGCGAGTTGACAGTCAGGGTTGGGTCTTCGGGTCCAAAGGCGGGGATACCAACTCCCTCTCCGTACGTGTCGCCCTGCGGAATGTAGGTCGCACTCATGGCCTCATTCGGCGGGGGAGGTGGAGGGATAGAGACTGTTTGCCCAGCGGCGATCTGAGCGTGTAACTTTGGGTTGTACGGCTGGTGCTGGCTGCTGGGCGGCGGTGGGGGGATGTTGAATCCTGACCGGCCGTCGTACATGCGCCCAAAGGCACCGTGCCACGGAGGTTGCTGGCCGAGGGCACTGGCGGGAGGCGGACCGGGAGGTGGGGGGATCCCAACGCCGGAGGAGCCCGGAGCCGTGTTATATCGAGGAAGCGGCGGCGGCGGAGGTAGGTTCATCATGTTGGGCATATGACCGGTATTCGGACCTCCCATGGGGGGCGGCGGCGGCGGAGGGACCTGGTAGGCCCTCGTGGGATCGGTGCCCGAGACATGTCTCTGGTTTGCCTGATACATGATGGACGGCGCGGGGGGCAACCCGCCTCGAGGAACAAAGTGGGCAGAGTTGTTGTCGACAGCAGACGGCGGCGATATGTGTTGTCGAAGAAGAGAATTAGGTGTATGCGATGGAGACGTAGAAGCAGAAACAGAAGCACCAGCAGCGGCGGCAGCAGCAGCGCTGGCGCTAGTGGTCGAAGCCCTTGGACGTAAGCTCGAAGAAGATGAGACAGGGTGGAGGTGGAGGAATTGAGCCTGCTCAGCGGTCGTTATGTCGGAGGAGGATGGGCCCAGGGGCCGGGGTCGAGCGAGGTTGTGATTGTGATGGTGCGTTGTTGCAGGCGGATGCGCATGCGCGGGAGGATAGGAAAAAGACGACGGCCCCGTCGAGGAGGATGAGGACGAAAGGGCATAGGCTGGAGGTTGGTCGTGGTTGTTTGAAGTCGAAGTCCCGTCGACAAGGGCCAGGTCCTGAAGACTGGGTCTCGAAGAGGAACGGAACCTGGCGGTTGCAAGTGCCTGAGCCTTAGCCTGGGCTTGGCTGTGAAGAGAAGCGGCGGTGATCTCTGGACTGGTCGAAGTCACGGTGTTTGTGATGAGTTCTTGGGACTGAGGCTGAGTTTGAGATCGAAAACCCTGAGCCCGAGCCTGAACGTGAACCTGAGCCTGCTGTTGCGCCTGGGCCAAAGCTGCTGGTGGCAGGTCGAAATTGGTAGCGGGACGGTTAACCCGTCGCAAGCTATCGCTACCCTTCATGGCTTGTATCTGCGGTGGAGTAACATGTCGAGGTGGGTCGTCTTGACAAGGATCCTGGGGGCCTGGGGGGCAGACCAGACCAAGCTAGGACAGAGTAGGATGCTGAGATGTCAGGGATTGTTCCAGTGGAGGAGTGAATGGCAGATGGGCGATTGTGGGTGGACGAGAAGCGGCGACAAGCTGACAGTTGAGATGTATGTGTATGGGATGGATGGTATAAGATGGACAGTGAGAGAGGAGAGAGAACACGTGCAATGGATGATGGTTTTTTGTTTAAACAAAGAGACGGACGGGAAAAGCGACTAGACTAGATTAATAGCGCTGTAAGACCCTATCTGCTTATGGACTTGGGTACGGTACGGTACGGATACTATGCGCCGTGATCTTTGTCCTAAGCCGTTTCGATAAAGGGACGGGAAACTCTGTTTTCTCCTCAGATCTCCTCACCAACAAAGCCACAGCCATAGCCATCGACCTGCTGCGCCGTGTCCTCGTCGGGCATTTCAGCCTTCAGCTAAAGGGCGTCTGGCGCTTAGCGACAGCTGAGATGGTGTGTAGAGAGTGTGAATACCACCTTCAGAGTGCAGACGACATACGCTAGTTTCTGATCTCTAGCAAATCGGCATGATCCCCAAGTCGCCTGTCTTGGGTGATGGGGGCACCAATTGTCGACTCTATTTATTATTCTTTTAATTATCAATGGCTCATCGAAAGTGTTACTGTAGCAGTAGTAGTGGCAGTAAATCGTATCAAGGCTAATCAAGCACGTCAATGATCAACTCCTTGCTTGCTACACGCGACATACAGCAATAGCGCTACCATAATAAGCCCTGGCTCAGCCAGCCTGCCCGCGCTCTCCATCTTCCCCTCCATCAGAAATACCCTGGCTTGACTAGTAGCCTAGTAGGGGGAAGAAAAAGTTGATAGTTGAAGCTTGGGCTTTTTTATATAACAATTCCTCTCCAGGCCCAGATAAAATTTATAGAAAAGTAGGCCGATGAATCCTGTTGTCACTGAATCTATCAATGTCTAATTTTTAGTTAGATTAAACTCCTGTCATGGTAATATACCATTATCATGAACAATTTCTAGATCTCATCTTTTTCTTCCCCTAAGAGAGGGGCTGCTTTTGTACACGGAACCCCTGGCCAGGAATCCATGGCAACTCGGATATCAGAGATCATCAATACGAGACTGTTCCTGACTAGACGGCACATCGAAGTTAATTCACGGCAAGGAAAAAAAAGTCTCCTGACCCAGGGCGGTGGAAATCTCCACCAGATAACCATTCCCTCGGCTCTTCGAATTATCACGGATAAAAGGGCCCCCTTTCTGTGGCGTCGCACTAAAGACATGGCTCTTTATCAGAAACTCTTTACTCTGCCGAGAGTGGTAAGGACATCGCGGCACAATCATCATAGCGTCCGGAGAATCGATTGATCACAGACAAGTGCTTCGTAGTCAAGATGTATGTATGTACGTCGTTCAATAGCGTTCGTTGTCTTCGTATCGAAATTACCCAATCGTAAAGCCAATTTCCCATGAGCTTGGACTATCCGAGTATACCATATACATAGTAAACTTTCCCACGGCAACGGTTTCAACTTCCATCTCAACGTGTCCAGTTGAAAATGTAGTTGTTCTTAAACATTACAGATCTAAACGCCCGTGTCCCGTAACATGCTCGCCCGACGTAACTCAAATAGTAATCCATGCGCTTACATACGCGCCTCATCAAACCAAGGCTCAGCTCACATAACACTGCAGCTTCCAAAGTTAAACCCATAGCCCTGCTGGCACTGCTCCAGATAACCAGCATCCTCTTCAGATCCTACAGGAACATTGTATTTCCGTGCAAGACCCGAAACTTTGAGGTTCTGTTCGCCCTCTGTATGCCACCACTTGAGCATCTGAAGTGGCGTGCCCTCGTCTTCCTCTATGCTTAGCTCCCACTTGCCTGAAGTCACAGCTACTTGGCACTGGTCCTTGGGGAAATGATATTCGGGCAAGAACACAACTGTAGGGGCGTCATCAGGTGCAGCTTTCTGTGCTTTAACCTTGAGGACATATGTGCATTGTTTCAAGTCAAATCCAGTGGACACAACGTCACCGTACACCACTGTGGGCGTTGGGCGCACATAGGCTTCAGCAGCACGGTAACCAGGGGCGTTAGTCAGCTCAGGGTCCTTAGCTGAGGGCGCGGAGCTGATTGATGGGTTGGTGAGTGTTCGTTTGAGGTTGTCGGGTGTAACGTTTCTATCGTCGGCCACGTCCTTCTTCGCATTTGTAGTAGTCGCAGTCCTTGCCAAATCTAGTGTCGACTGGGAGTATTCGGGAAGAGGAGATTCCGGAAGAGTTTTATCGTCAAGTGAAAGAATGGACAAATCCTCCCCATTCCAAAAGTCTCCCCGCGCGTGGTCGTTCCTAGCACAATATGTCCACAAGCAGTGTCCCTCGATTTGAGACCCCTCCACCGCAAAATAATTGGCATCCATTGCCGCTGACTGGCTCGAATAGTCACCTGTTTTATAGGCCTTCTTATCGTCCATATCGTATGGGATGCCGAATTCCGACAACACGCATGGATGCTTTCCGGTGCGATCGAGACCTTCCTGTCTTAATGTTGCGAGTTGGTCACGGAGGCAGTTGCGAATGGCAGTCTCTCCAATTCTGATAGCCAAAGCTGGATGCCAGTATTTGCCTCGCAGAACTCCAACCACGTCGACGTTCCATGTGCTGTTCCAATGCTTTGTCATGAGCGTAATGCCGTCGTAGTAGTGCGGGGTGAAAGCCATTCGAGGGTCGTCATCTGCGGTTCCTTTGATCTCTGGCGGCAATTCGAGAGTGGGGAATTGCATGAGCATGATGCAGTCCGAATGAACGGCTCGACAAGTCTTGACGTATTTGCGCCAGAAGTCCATGAAGTATGTGTTGGTGAACTGCGGGTAATCGATCAGTTTGCCAGTGTTGGGGTTTTTGGCAAAGTAATCCTTGCGAAGGAGAGTGTCAGTCTTGGGATCCCAAACCCCATGCTGTGCCCAAATGCACTGCCCAAGCTGCCAGCCCGGGTCGCGCTTCCACCCATATCGTGAGTCGTCGTAGTCTTCTGGCAACCATGCGATCTCGCCGTGAGGGTCCACTAGTGTGCTTCCAGTCTTGTAGGGACCGAGACCACCCATTTCCCATGTATCGACTTCACACGCTCGTCCCATACCAGTCAACATCGTCTGCCACATGGTTGGACATGTGCCCTTCTTCAGAGGGTGTTCTTTGGGGATAACAGTAAGGTCCTTGTAACCCGTCATGCCCTTGTTTGGCTCGTTCATACTCTCCCATCCAATAACGACGACGTTCTCCAAATCTCCTGCCTCATGGATTCTCTGGGCGAGTTGGCCGCATGCTCTCATGAAGTGATCCTGGAGATAATCCTGGATGTTGACGCCGTCAATAATACACTTGGGAGCGAAATCTTTACCGGCGAAGAACAGGGTGAAGATAGTTCCAGCTGCTAGTCTGTAGTAGTTTGTCGACCAAATCATCTTTGGAAATTCTTCGGGATTTGGGTAAGTGTTCTGAACAATAGCGGCTTCAGTCGCAGCGAAGCTCTGTGGGTTAAGACCACATGCATACAATGTCCACAGCGGTGCTCCTGAACCGCCGGTGAAACGAGACCAAACGTCCTGGTGAGGATCCATAAATATATAGAAGCCATATTCCTTCGCTATCCTCAGGATATCGATTGTGTGCTGAATAAAGTCCTCGTCATATTTACCAGGACCTGCCGCCTCAAGCGCCTCCCATGTAAAGATATAACGGATAGTGTTGAAACCGTATCGTCTCAAGCGCGCAAAGTGAGATCGCGCATCTTCCTTAGGGAAAGGGCGCTGATGGAAAGTCACGTTATCGCCGTCGAAGAAGTCGGTGGGAACATGGGATGGCTGGTCGGGTTCGCTTGGAAGTTTGGCATCGGCGGCGAGATTGATACCGCGAAGGACGACTTGACGGCCGTGACCGTCACGGAACTGGCCGTCTTCAATCAACAAACGAAAAGACGACATGGTTTGTCCTTCTATAGACTACTATGTCGGTGTCGAAAGAGCGGGATGGGTGAAGAAATGAGGGAAACTGGGAAGAGTCCAGCCAAGCTAAGTACGTTAGCTGGGGGCAACGCTTGACGATGACGTTCAAGGCTTGTCTCCTGGGGATGACAGGGGTGAGAGGACCCCTGTTAGTCAGCAAAGATACGGATATTTTGACGGTCAATAGATGTATTAGAGCTAAAGATTATAATAGATGGGAGTTCGTGAAATTGAAAGGGAGTAGAAAAAGTTCAAACCGTTAGCCGATACACCTGCAGAGTCATGAACGTCTGTCTACTGGTTCGCTGTTCCAGGTCATGAGGGTCATGGACATGAACGGTTCGTTCACAGTTCCCCCACCTTCCGGGGTTTATCTTGAGTCCGAACATCAGCCGACAGGGTCCGTATTCGCTCAGTAAAGAGGGTAAGCCACTTTCAATAAATAGACTGACAGATATGATATGAATATTCATAGACGTCATGGGAATGAGCATGAATCGTAAAGCTGAGACAAGACATAATATGAATTTAGAGTATTTATGATCCGCAACCAGGATTATAGATAAAAGCATGACCGTCTTGATCGTGTCTCAAGACTAAAATAACAATCCCCATTAGATAAAGTCGTGCCTCATTCAAGATGACAGTCAAAGCCGAGAATACGAAGCCGCGGATATAGAGCGCGAATAAACTAGCAGGAAATACCACGCAAGACGTCGGACATGTTCCCATTTGCACGGTCGTATTCGTCATTCTATGGATCCTAAAAGTGGCTTTAGCTTTATTTTAGGCGCTAAAACGAATGCCGTGCCCAGAAAAGTTTAGTCAGCCTAGATCTCATCATGTCCGTGTAAGCGAAGCGAGAAGGAGCTTCTCATTGTCCGAGGGATGGAGAGTCACTTCACTTCACTTTCCCTTGGGGTAAGACAAGGTTTTGGTTTGTTTTATTTGATTTAATTACAGCTGTGCTACTGTATTCTCAACGTGTAAGCTCAAGATTCGTAATAATAATCCTAATCCTTCGTATGTGTGTGTGCCATGCGTGAGACTCGATACTTGATACTAGTAATAATTTCATAGCACAGTCGTCAGCTTCATCCTTCTTTTTCTCACTCAACTCTTACGTTAACTTTTAGGTCTGAAACTTGGTCAGATACTAAGCTCAAATCAATGACAGCCCGATTACTATGACCGAAACAGGAATAGTCCTTCGGACTCGCAAATCGGACATTTTACGCAATTACAAATGCGAAAATCCGCTGGCCGTTAGTTAACTCCGCTAGGTCACTCACTTATCCATGCCTACCGGTCTGGTCTACAAATCCATCCCCCATTTCTTTTTCACCATTGTATCAAAGCATACCTAGCATATCATTCTAGAAGTTCTCCTTTTACAGCTTCAGAACCCCTTGTTTCGTCTCCAGAGCTCTCTCCGTATGGCTGAATAACTTTCTCACCTTTGACAGAGTCCCTGGAAATCTGTCACTGACCCACACACATTTACCGGCACTTCTGCTATTCCTGTTGTGGCTCGCACTAATACACCAGCAACTCGAATCACCCCTACGATTGAGCTTTTCTCTGCTCCGGTAAGAGCTGGGATTTGACGGAATCTAAATTTCGACCTCGAATTTCTTAATTTTTGTGTTTTGGACTCTCCCGGTCCAAGTCTTGAAGCGGTCCGGCGCTTCCGTTGGTCGAGACGGAGACTTTCCCCGGTCTGCTCGGAAACACTTCACAAAGCCCATGACGACGCCAAAAAGACTTTGGTTGTTTAGATTTGATGGTTTCTTTTTTCTCTGCCCATCGCGTATCTCTATAGCCTCGTGGCTTTTTTGATATCATAAATACATACTATACCAGAAGGTAGTATGCGCAAGTCAACGACACCACAGCCAGCCGGACCAGAGAGCATCTCTTCTTCAAGGGTCTCTAAACTTGCCAGAAGGCCGCACCGCAAGTCAAGGAACGGATGTTTCAACTGCAAAAGAAGAAAAGTCAAGGTAAGTCTCGCCCTGCCTACCTCCAAGCATCCCAGAACTGACAAGTCTCCAGTGTGACGAGGTGAAGCCTGCGTGCGCCAACTGCGTACGTTTCGGTATTCCTTGCGACTTTGCACCTCAACCACTATCTAGCGACGATTCAGCTCCTCATAGGTCGCCTCCAGAGATCATATCAGTCCTGGCAGAGCCTGCTACGACACCGCGTCGAGGTCCTGGTAGGCCGCGCAAGGACTGGGCTGCTCTCACGCGACCACCACCGCCTCCTCCAGCGTCAGCATCAGATAGAGCCACGACATCTCCATCTTCAACTTCAGCTACCCCAGTTTCGTCGTCAACGATATCAAATTCCCAGATATGCTCTCTGAACGTTGCTGATGCAGAATTACTATTTCACTTTATGACCGACACCTCAACAACCTTGCACGATGCTGATGACCCTGCTGACCACATTGCATCGTTCTGGGCCAAGAACGTACCCCAAATCGGTCTTTCCTACCACTTTGTCCTACATATGATGTATGCCCTGGCTGGATATCATCTCGTTTATCAAGAGCCCAGGGGAACGGAGCGCCATTCTCAAAATCTCGCTCTAGCAGCACACCATGCAGAACTTGGCATCTCTGAGATGAACAGAACTATAACAAACCTTAACGAGACAAACTGCGGTGCGCTATATGTCGCCGCAGTTCTCGTCTGCTATTGCACCTTCGCTGCTGGCCCCACTGGTCCTGATGATCTGCTCGTATGCGTTGTGGGTGATGGCATTTCGCAGAGGTGGCTTCCAGTAATACACGGCGTTCGGTTGATTCGACAGAGTATCGAACCGGCAACACTCTTTACGGGTCTCATGGCCCCTCTCGGTGGTGGCGGCGCAAAACCGGACGACCCACGACCTGAATATCTGGTCAAGGGGTTCCCACATCTCGATTGGGTTGAACCTCTGGAGAAACTCAGAGGATGGATAGCGTCCCATGAGAACCCAGACACTGTTTTGTATCTGAGAGTTCACAAGTCGCTATGCGACGTGTACGAGGCCAACTATGGCAATTCAAAAGGGACCATCGAAGTCCCGATCACAAACAAGCTTGTATTTGGCTGGCTTTACCGCATGCAAGACTTGTTCGTCGGTTGTCTTCAACGCAAGGCACCGCAGGCCCTGCTTCTTTTAGCGTATTATGTTCCATTATTCAAAACGATGGAGAAGTGCTGGTATCTGGATGGTTGGGCGGCGCATTTGCTTGATAGGATAAGGGGTTTGATAAATCCAGAGTTGTTGGGTTGGCTAGATTGGCCAGTAGAAAAATCTTTACAGCCTGGGAGTATATAAGGTAGAACTAGAAGTAAAATGGATCAATCAACTCGACCGTGGAAGATTTCTTCCCGTTCGTTAAGTTGAGTCTTTGAAAGCGAATAAGCAGTGTCCTTGGATGTGCTCAGCTTACGACTTCGTGTTTAGTACTCGTGACAAGTGGTATCCAAAGCGAGAAATGAAGAAAGAGATGTGAGTGTTTTAGTTCTGAGAGACGCTACATATATATACAAGAATTTCGCTGTAAACCAACATATAACCCCAATTCGGTCATGTCCGCCATGACATACGAGTGGTTTATGCTAAGCGCCTCAGCCGTTCCCGATGCATCCGTTTCGACCAACGACATCAGTCCCTTTGCGAAAACTCGAGATCGAATGCGAAAATACCTTGACAGTTCCACTTCATCCTTTGATACCCAAAAGAAGTCATAGCGCTGTGGCGATGCAATTGTCGATCTTGTGCATCTATACTTAACATGTAACAAACAAGCGAGACTTGCGTCTTACGCGTATACGCACAAAGTATTCTTCAACAATCGCATGACTCGCAATGCTTTCTTCTGAGCGGTCTTGGTTCAGTCGATCTCGTGCGAGTTGTCTTTGGTGGGGTCAGTCCCAGATATCCAGTATTGTAATGTGTGTACCACTGATCTGCCAGCTTCGAACAACCCGAGCAAGAGAGTGCCTAGTCCCAGGCTATGGTCACCAGGGTTGTATAGATGTGTTCTTAACATGCCAGGACCAAACAGTTGATCCCGTTCCACCTTTAACGGGCCCTGAAAATGGTAAGTCTCGCGAATCACTGAACCGCGAATTGGTAATGGCTTTCCTATCATTACAGACCAGACCTCCTCTGAGAAATTGCGGCGTGGTGCTTTCTTTATGAAGGTAACATCGACATCTCTGAACAGAACTTCCTCGGGAATTCTGTTGTGCTTCAACTGGATTCTTCTGCAAGTGGCGCAGTGCGCAGGTTCTCTGAATGCTTCTGTCCAATGTCGATGTTCATGATAGTGAATGGAATGGCCATCGACAAGCTTCTCGACATGGCAATTTGTAGAGAGTAAGTGCCAATTGGTACCAATCTTGATCACCTCAAACTCGGCGCTCGATCGATGATAGATAGGAGAATCTGGTATCGGTACTGCATACTGATTATAACGATTGGAAGACGCGGGTTGGTTATGGCTACTCCGGGGTCGCTGACGTCTACGAGGCTTTGTCGAATAAATTCTTAGTCTATCCGATGACGCATCCGAGTCACTGCGATAATTACTAGTAGTGGGAGAGACGTAAGTTCTCTCTTCACTATATGTCCTAGCAGGTCTCCGGGCGAAGGTGTTAGTGTTATTTCCAGTAGTTGTTTGACTTTTTGTGTTTGCCGTTGATGTTGTTTCGTTGGTATCTTCGGTAGGGTCTGATGGTATTGTTTCGGCATCATCTTGTATATGGGAAGCCTTGGGTTTAAGGACCAGCTCTAGAGACGACTTTTCCTGCGAGTCTTCGTCCCTACCCAAGGCTTTGTTTAGTCGGCAGCGAAAACAACGTCTTCCAAGTTCTTCGCATCTTGCACAGCGCTTTGGGGGGTTGGTACAAGATGATTCGGGTTCTTGGTCGTACAAGTCAACCTCGACTTCGCCGTTCACATCTCCAAAGATTTCAGCATGTAAAGAGTCCATGATAACTCTATAGTTTAGACTTGGAAAGAAGGATACGAACTCCCAAACACTAATTGCTGTGATAGCAGCACCATGAAGCTGTTAGAAGTCGCGTTTTTCGGGCTTCTCCCGCCAAGCTTTAGGATCTACAGATCGATAAAAGAGCTCTCGATTGCTCAAATCGAAAGGCTTGTTGGTGTTGAAGAAGTCGCGTGGAAGTCGTGGGTACCGTCGTGGGTAGAGGTTGATTGGTGTGTTAAGTAATCGGCGACAGTATCTGAAAAGCCCAAACATTGTGAGCTTCAAGATTGATGTTTACTGCGACTTGTTAAAGTGATGTTGGTGTTGAGAGAAGTGAGAATGGTAAAGAGAATGTGTTAGGAAAAGAGGCAGACCAGGAGGAGGGAAGGTACTTATTTATGCCTTCCATTGTTGAAACTTCACATTAGGTCAGAGCGAACCTAAGAACATGTGCAAGAATCGGAGTCAATGAAACGTGGAAGTTTGTTGAGGAAAGTTCACTGACTGTTATTATTGAGTGGAAGGTGTTAGCGCCCTGTTGCTGTTGGCTGAGATGTACGATTTGGCTGCCTGCGTTTCTGCCTAAGAAGCCTTGTCTCTATAAGTATCAAAGCGGCCTTTTCAATCGACTTTAATTTGATGACTGAGCTTGTGTTTTCAATAAACTAAACAATTATATTGCATTTCTTTCGAGGCGCGAGTATTTATATGAGCCTTGTCCCCTCCAGTTCGTTCACAATACCGTCCTAAATCAATATCTTACTTCTTGTACAACATGGATTTCCCTGATACTTTTTACCCGAATACTTTCCACCACGAGATCCTTCTCTTCAAGTCCGCTCTGTTCCTCACAAGCGCTTCTTCGACACTTGCTCATTTGGCCCTGGTGCTGACCCGGCCATCCAAAGAACAGCCCGACCTGTCGGTGAAGTGGACCTAAATGTCAGGCCCTCAGATTATAGCTCCGATCATGAGTTTGATAGTCAAGTATTTGAGAGAGAAAGGCATCAAAACATGTGGATTCGCGAAGGCGAAGACTGGCTTGACTACAAGAAGAGAACGGATGATGTCCGCAAGCTTCTCTCGGCTCTAGAGGACTACCAAAACAAAACCCGGGGTCCGCTCGGTTCAGCAATTACAGACCCAACATGGGGTTTTTACATATTCGTCACATCCTATACAGATAAGGCAAGCCAAAAGCTAGAGGATGCCGTTGAGGTGTTGGTACAGCTTGTGCTCAGAAGTTTGAGGCGCATGTCACCTTCTCTTTACTCTGAAGAAGCAACCAAGAGATTCAAATTGGACATTGTACAAAACAAAGAGGCTCTAGAGAGTGCTTCAGAAGACAGAGTGAGAGAGGAATTTCGTGCGCAGTTGAGAGGCACAGGCATGCTTGAAGATGATCTCATGTTCAGAGGTATCGGCTCAAGCCGCTTTTCGGCATGTATCCTCTTTGACCAAAAGATAATCGGGGACTTATCGAACATTTCGTTTGGCCTCGACATCGAGGAAGATGAACTTTGCTTGGAAGATATCTGTGTAAGGATGATAGACCCCAAGTGGGATTATCCAGCACAACCATACCCAAACACGATTGAAGACGACGTACCGTATCGAGGGGCAGATAATTGTCCAATTACTGGTATTGCAGAGTTGTATCGCAGGATGGAGGGAGATCTGATGAAGGAATATCCCATTGCAGATTCCATGGTCTAATATTGAGTTCCTTACAGAGTACCCTAGAGCACAATATTCAAACAGCTATATAGAGGAAATAATACGTCAGGGTACTTACCTCTACCAGTGAGACCTATTTTTATTAATGAGAATAAGCTTTATTGAACTTGACTCATATGTTGACTTGTGACGTGGAAATAAGTAAACACCAAGAGAGATGTCCATTCCAGTTAATCCTGAGCTTATGATGTGGGACCGAGAGGAGGAGCGGCATATCTTCGGCTAGCAGCGAACCTCGAAATGACATAATTCATCCACTGACAAGTTCCACCAGCAACAACCTAGTCCAAGTCAATTGAGTGTATGATCCATACAATTGATGTACTTTCTGAGAGCGTTGCCTTTCTTCTCCAACGACCCTTTGGAGATCTCATTCGCTTCTAGAAATTCCGACTAAAAATTCGGCATCACTACCTAATCTGAACTTTCACATAGCTAAGGGAGCTTCTTCTTCAGCTTGGTGGGGTCACCCTCCATTCAACACAAGAGAATACAGCCACCATGTCAGGTACAAAAGCTGCCCTCAAAGGCATCAACGATGCTATTCGACAGCAAAAGTTTGACGATGCCGTGAGCAAAGCTCAGGAGCTTCTGGAAAAAGACTCCAAGAACTATCAGGCGTAAGGAAACTGAGCTCCTCAAGAGCTGCAGTACCGTACCCCGCCATAAGACGCCTGAGCTGACCAGATTCTCAGTCACATCTTCCTAGCATTTGCTTTGGATAAGAAGGACAGACTCGATCAAGCTCAAGAAACTTATCGGTCTGCGACATGGCTCCGACCTCAAGAAGCACAGGCTTGGCAGGGTCTGATTAAGCTATTTGAGAAGCAGAGCAACAGGAAGCTCACAGACTATCAGCAAGCAGTCGTGAACCTCGCCCAGATTTACCGAGATGCTGATGACATGTATAAGGCTCAAGATGTGGTGGATAAGTTTGTCGATTTTGCTAGGGTGAAGGGAGACGACATCCAGTACGCCGAAGCACTGTCGATACAGCTTCCTGAAAGTCCATTGTACCCTGTCCTTGAGGGCCGCTTCCCTCAGCCAGCCAGGACATATGAGACCATAGCACTCATCCTTGAGAAGTATGAGAAGCACCGAATAAACACTCTTATCGGAGAGCGACGAACCAAGCTGGGCGCCAAACTTTCCGAAGTCACACTTGACGCCAAGCGCGAGGTTTACAGCCAGAGCAAACTCGAACACATTTACCGACAATTGATCAACTGGACGAATGATGACGACTTGAGAAGGCAGTACGAGGAGAAGCTTCTGCAACTTTGCTACGATCGACTCCAAGTTGCGTCACCAGGCGCCGACAAAGATACAGAGCGTCAAAAAGTACTCGATCTGGCTAACGGTATGGTTGCCATCAAGTATCCCCACAAGCTGGCTTGGGATATCTCAATAGAGTGGCAGGATAAGAAAGAAATCCGAGAATGGGATGTCGACGTCCTTCGAGCTTATTGCTCTTTCTTTCCTGACAGCGATCTGTACAAGGTCATCACAAGTTTTCTAACAAGTCCAATCTCACCATTTCCTCCCGAAAAGACTCAAGAAAAAGCCAAAGCTGCCCCCAATGATTCAGACGAAAGCTCAGACGACGACGATGGAGGCGTTCCCACTCTTGTGGTACCTTTGACCGACGAGGACCGTCTTATCATGATTACCGAGGGCATTACTACCGCAGACTCAGTTCTTGCATATCGACTTACTGCCCAATACCTCCTTCACATTGGAGAGTATGAGAGTACTGTTGAGCTCATGCGCAAGGGAATGGCTTTGCTGGCACAAGAGCGCAAGAAGACCGGCCTCTCGTTCGTCCATGCCGAAGACTCTTATTACCTCTCACTCGGAACAGCGCTAGTCTACTACCAATCCCCTCGACATCATAAGGAAGCAAAGGAATTATTCGACAAGGTTCTCGAGCGCGACACAACTTCTACCTCTGCTTTGATCGGCGTTGGCCTTATTTACGAGGAGGAGGAAGAATATGATGAGGCTATTGACTATCTCACTCGAGCTTTGGAACGTGATCAAACCAATATCAGAGTTAAATCCGAAGCGGCATGGGTTAAGGCACTGAAAGGAGATTGGGAAACCGCGAGAGACGAACTCAAGGAATGCCTTGAGCCATTGGAAAAGCAAGGAGCTGCCTCGAAGGAGTTATTGGGTGAAACTCAACACCGTCTAGGAGTATGTATCTGGAATATCGATACCAGCAAGGCTGCGCGAAAACAGCGAAAGGGAGAATCGGCGTATGCATACTGGCTAAGTGCCCTCAACAATCACCTGAACCACGCACCCACATACACATACCTTGGAACCTACTATGCCGACTACGCGAAGGATAAGGGCCGTTCGAGACGATGTTTCCAGAAAGCGCTGGAACTTTCTCATGCTGAAGTGGTTGCGGCCGAGAGCCTAGCACGGTCATTTGCGGATGATGGAGATTGGGATAGAGTCGAGCTCGTTGCCCGCCGTGTCGTCGACTCTGGTAAAGTGAAACCACCACCTGGATCTAAGAGGAAGGGAATTAGCTGGCCATTCGCTGCACTGGGTGTCGCAGAATTGAACAAGCAAGACTTCCATAAGGCTATTGTGTCGTTCCAAGCCGCGCTTCGAATTAGTCCCGAAGATTACCACTCTTGGGTTGGCCTAGGAGAGAGTTACCACAGCTCCGGTCGACATATCGCCGCCACCAAGGCCATTCTGAATGCCCAGAAGCTTGAGGAGGAGACAGAGGTTGATATCTCTGGAGATACGTGGTTCACAAAGTACATGCTTGCTAACATTAAACGCGAGTTGGGCGAATACGATGAGTCCGTCGCTCTCTACAGATCAGTCATTGAGACACATCCCGAAGAGGAGGGCGTTATCATTGCTCTTCTTCAAACGACAGTCGACAGCGCGCTTTCATCTGTTGAGAAGGGATTGTTCGGAAAGGCTGTTCAACTTGCCACCGAGACCATCGAGTATTCGAAGACAACCAGCGGTAGCGTTTTCGAGACGTTTAACTTCTGGAAGGCTATCGGCGATGCATGCTCTGTCTACTCGTCTGTCCAAAGTCGCACAAATGACTTCCCTTGCGATTCCATCCGAAGTGTCCTCGAGAAGGGTTCGCAGGAGGCATATGAAATATTTGCCGATATCGATAAAGTCGGAACTGATGTAGTCTTCGCTCAGGGACTCTACGCAGACGATGAACAGCCAGGCGTTGACCTCACTCGATGTATCCACGCTACAATCCTATGCCACAAGCAAGGAGTTCATATTGCGTCCAACGACCGCCATGCTCAATCTGTTGCCTACTACAACCTGGGATGGGCGGAGTACCGTGCCCATATCTGCCTTCCACCTGAAATCAGGAAGAAGTCTAGCAGCTACATCAAGGCTGCGGTGAGATCTTTCAAGCGTGCGATCGAGTTGGAGGCTGGAAACTCGGAATTCTGGAACGCTCTTGGTGTGGTGACGAGTGAAATCAATCCTTCAGTTTCGCAGCACGCATTTGCCCGAAGCTTGTATCTCAACGAACGAAGTCCTGCAGCCTGGACTAATTTGGGAACACTCGCTTTATTGTCCGGAGATGTTCAGCTAGCCAACGAGGTCTTTACCAGAGCTCAGTCTACTGATCCTGACTATGCACATGCTTGGTTGGGACAAGGGTTTGTGGCTCTCTTGCACGGCGATACCAAGGAGGCTCGTGGCTTGTTCACACACGCAATGGAAATTGCAGATGCATCTTCAGTTCCAACAAGACGTCACTACTCGAGCGCCTTGTTCGACCACATTCTCACCGTATCTCCTAACGAGCTCAATGTCGAATCCCTTATCCAGCCACTTTTCGCTCTCAACCAATACCAAAGCCTCAAGTCACAAGACTTGGCGTTTGCGCACTTGGCAACACTGTTCCAGGAACGCACTAACGAGAGCAGCCGTGCTGTTGAGACGCTGGAGAAGATTTCTTCAACCGTCGAAGCTGACTTCGAGAGCACAGAATCTCCCGAGAGTCTTGCCAAGTTTGCATTGGCCAAGACGGATCTGGCACGAACTTATCTTGCATCTGGCTCTTACGAGGAAGCAATTGAGTGTGGTGAGACAGCCCTAGGATTGAGCAGCGATGAAGCAGAGAATGAACTCTCGAGCGAGCAACGCAAGCAGGCGCGATTATCTGCTCATCTCACCGTCGGACTGGCCCAATACTACAACAATCAGTTCGATAAAGCTATCGGATACTTCGAGTCCGCCTTGGAAGAATCTGACGGCAACCCTGATGCCGTTTGCTTGTTAGCTCAAGTGCTCTGGGCTGAAGGGTCAGAAGAATCTCGAGACAGAGCTCGCGAAAAGCTATTCGAGACAATCGAACAACACCCCGAGCATGTTCAGTCTGTTCTTCTCCTCGGTGTCATTGCTCTGTTGGATAACGATGAGGATAGCTTGGAGGCCGTTGTGGAAGAGCTATACGGACTCCGCACCAACCACAAGGTGACAGCATCAGAGCAGTCGAACATCGGCGAAGTACTACGTGCTATTGCAACTCTGGGAGAGGGACGTACGGAAGAGGATATGAAGACGCAATTGCAGACAGACATAATGCTGCACCCCAACCTGCCTCACGGCTGGGCTGCCATGGCGCAATCTACAGGTGATGAGCATGCCGCTCAGATGGCACTCAAAGTAGCAGCAAGAGGTATTCCTCCAAAGGGCCTCTTGGATGCACAGGATCTTTCAAAGGCCTATGCCGGAACAGCGACTGCTGGCGATGCCCAACGAGCAACATTCCTGGCCCCTTGGGAGCAAAATGGCTGGTCATCTCTTGCTGTTGCTACGGAGGGTATATGAAATATATGAAGGATTAGGCACAAGGGGAAATGAATGAGTATAATTAGAGAAAGATCTGGTAGAGCCTTAGAGAAGCTTTGACATGACGCAAATGAATGTCAATCTTGTACAAATTATTGTAGTAAGGGGGTATCATTTATAAAACCAGCCAAGTCTTTCTCACGATCCTTGTCTTTCACTCTGCTGTATCTCCTCCTTTAATCTCGCCAATCTTCCATCCACCCACGTCTTCTGCCATGCCTCAATTTTCCCACCAAGTATGAGCATCTTGTCTGGCTCAAGTAAGACCATACCCCGCGCAATCAGTGTGCCGGCCTTCAGAAGTATCTTCTCGCCAATTTGTGTCTTTCCAACGCCAATTCCATCGTGGCGTCGTAGTTCCAGTGCAAATATCTTGGTTCCTTTGCAGTCCTGCAGTACAAGTCTATGCGTCGCATTTTTGCCTGCGGGTTTAGGGCCTCCTGTGTTGCGATTCCCCCCAGGTCTTTGAGTTTGGGTGCCTACGTTGTCATCGTCATCTTCTGCTGTGACACGAATGACTTCTCTTCCACGTGTAGTCTCGCCTCTGGCAACAGCTTCCATCTCTTCAACTTGCTCCCAACGACTCAGTGTCAGGTTTTCAATGTCCAGGACCTGAACATGGACAGACTTTGGGAGCCGTTTTTCACGAGAATTCGTAGAATCAACATCTGGAGGGAAGGATTGAATAGCGCTTGTGCTTATAATCGCACTGCTGGTTAAATCTGCTGCTAATAATCTGGCTTTGGCTGTAGCTACCAGAGAATTCATTGGTGGTGGAGGAGAGCGCGCGTTTATAAGGGAACTTAGAAAAGTTGACGTTGGGTGAGGAAGATTTTGAGCCAGTATAGAGGCTTTGAGTTGGTTGATAGGATCCATTTTGTGTTATTGTCTTATCATGGTATTGATCTTTTGGTGTTGAGAAATCTTTATAAGATGAAGAGTTCCATTATAGCCACCTATTCAGCCTTGTAGTAGTAATGACGTTCCAGCGGCTGAAAGTGGACCATCCCCTAAATTTAGCCCTGATTACCCCTGCGTCTCAGGCCTTCAACCACTGACAGCAGTCCTCCACCGTGTCCCGTTCAGCTAGGTCAGCTCAGCCTTGTCAACCTCAAACTGTCCTTCAGCGTAATCAACCTCCTCGACTTCAGCTTCCTATTGATATTCTCTTCTTCGCTTCTTGATATAATCTCTATAATGTCTACTATAGCGTCTCCTCGCGAGCCCCCGCGGCGCACTCCGACGAACTCCAATCGGCCATCCTTCGAAACCTCACGTTCGGCTCTCGCCTCTCCTGTCCTTACACAAGGGCCTACGAATCCTCCACCCCCTCAGCAACAACAGCGCAAAACTTCATCCAACCGCGCAGCTCTGAGGGAATATTACAATCTTCGCGCTGCGGCCCCGCGCATAGAGATCCCCGACTCTGAAGTCCCAGCTACGGAGATTGATGCCCCTGACTTCAATGCCGAGGAATATGTCGCCAAGGTCATCAATAAGAGCAGTCTGGAGGAGCTCATGAAATTGTACACAAGTGTTGTGGGAGAAGTGCGCGCTTTGGATGCGGAAAAGAAGGCCTTGGTATACGACAACTATAGTAAGCTGATCACAGCGACTGAGACGATTCGCAAGGTATGTTGTCATGGCCCATTTGCCATGCAGGAAGATATTGACCATACTTAGATGAGAGCGAACATGGACCCCTTGAATCCTATGGCCTCAACTCTCGACCCAGCCATTGCACAAATCTACAGCCAAGCGTCTTCTATTCGAGATGCGCTCCGTGAGACGGTCCCTGCGCCAGATTCCGAGGAAGGCATAAAGCGAGAAGCCGCAGCTAGACAACAACGGACAAGAGAACTAGCAGCCCAAGTTCTAGCGGTCCCTGGACGACTTGGTGCGCTGGTCGGCGAGGGAAAGATTGCACAAGCGCGGAAGGAATGGGCAATGCCGCGAAAACTACTAGAATCTTGGAAAGAGAAAGGTATTGGAGGAAGCGATGTTGAAGAGTGCATCAAAGAGGGCGACGAGGCGCTAGGACAGGCCGACAGTAAGAGTAGTGCCTCAAGCCCCAGGATATCAAGGGATGAGCGGTTATCAAGAGATAGCCGGGCATCAAAAGACGGGCGGTAATGCGTCGGAGATGATGATATACCCAGTGCTGTTCAAATAGCCTTTTGTTACTTTGGCGTTCAATGATGATTGTATTTAGATCAAATTTTCTCGTGCCCAACTCCGAACAACACACTATAACTACACAACGACTATTCCTTTATACCAACTTAGTTACTTTAGATCGCTAACATCCAAGATGGTAAAGGGATCCTTGTCCACCTTGCTGGTTACAACCTCCACATCGGGGACAGTCTCCCTTATGGCAGCTTCCAACTTGGGCCTGAGCACCTTTTGAAGGTATCCACGCTCAGAGTTGCTATGGAACACCTGCACCAATGTGCGACCCTGCTGGATGGCTCTCAAGGCTGAGTGGTGGCTTGTCTCGCCAGTCACAAGCAAATCAACATCGGCCTTCTTAAGAACGTCGTAACCGCTACCAGCACAGACACCAAAGCTGCTGACCTTGGTGGTCTTGACATCAGCGCCCACAGGGCTTGCTACCATGACGTGCTTAAGACCGCCAAGCTTGTCAGCAAGGCGAAGGATAATCTCGGACAGAGAAACAGCATTATCGAAGCGACCAATTGAGCCGTAGCCTGCACCAGCGTGGCTGGAGGGGACATTGGTGGCAGGATTGGCAACAGAGCGCTTGCTCTCGTGAGGGCCGGATACAATGTCAGCGAGCCACGTGTTGAGACCCTCGGGAGCGGCATCAACGGCAGTGTGAGGACAGTAGACAGCGATGCCAGCCTTGGCCAGCTTAAGAAGGGTAGCTTGCTGAGGGTCGTTGTTGGTGATCGACTTGAGACCACCAAAGATGAAGGGGTCTAGCAATATGTCAGTACAATTGGACCTGAATAGACTCTAAAGGTTGAAAACTTACGGTAGCTGACAATGACGCTGACATCTTGCTTGATCGCGTCCATAGCAACTTGGTATGTCAAGTCATTGGTGACCATGACTCGCTTCTTCTCTTTGGCATCCTCTTCCGAGTTTCCAACCAACAAACCGACGTTGTCCCAGCTTCGGTCTGCGATTTCCTCTGGGTAGAGCTTCTGCATAGATGCAACAACAGCCTTGGTGAAGGATGAAGACTCAACCTGCCAGGCGCCCCAAGCTCCGCTTTCGCTCATTTTGACTGGATATGGTTGAGAAGATGGAATTGAGTTGCTTGAAGAATGACAGGAGGAGCAAAGTCTAATAGATGCTCTGTACGAGACTGAAGGTCTTGTGAAAGGCGAGTTTGCAAATAGAGGTGAGCTGCGTATAAGTTGTCTATTCAATTTAAAAACAGAGCCTCTCATAGCAACTTTGCGTTAAACACTTGTGTTATGTGCAGCTACCAATTCGAAAGCTGGTGTTAGTTGAATGATCATTCATCAGGTATATGATGATCAATAGGTAGATAATGGAGTCACTCACCAATAGTATGCGCTGGATAGTCTGTCACAAAAGATGAAGCTAGAAGCTGTTGGAGCTTCAAACCAGAAGAAGAAGCGAAGAAAGGGTCCAATGAGCTCATACTGTGTGTATGCATGATATAGACTGTAGTGCTACTGCCTTACAAGACGCTATTTGTCCACCGGAAGCAGACCACCTCACACTGTGCAGCCACTACCCCACGATGATATCTAATCAATCAATCAATTAACTAGAACCTCTCTCTTCACCACGCTCCGTCATAACCTTCAACTCTCTTCCCTCCTCCTCCAGAAATAATGTCGCAAATCACAGACGAATCTTTGCGCGAAGCCATCAAGGCTCGCCTCGAAGCCACCCACGTTGAAGTCACAGACATGTCTGGTCAGTATCTTTCCCTCTCTACCCCGCGAACCCCTCCAAGCCGATCACGGCGTATAACCCCGAAAGCTAACTTTGTAATTATCACAGGCGGCTGTGGTCAAGCGTTCAACTCCCTTATTGTATCTTCTCAATTCCAGGGTCTCAACTCTCTCAAGCGCCACCGTCTCGTCAATGCTGCTCTCAAGGAGGAAATCGCCATCATCCACGCTTGGACCGCCAAGTGCCAGACACCCGAAGAGTACGCAAAGGCCAACGAAGCCACCGATGCGCAAGCACAGGCGTAAATTCCTATATATTTCCCCTTTACTTCTTTCAAGATACTAGGATCATACAACATGGAGTTTTTGCGTAGAAACGGCATGCGACGGGCACAAGGGACAGATGGATTGGGATGCGATGAAGGGGTTCAGATGACGATATCCGTACCAGAGCGGTTTGGTGCCGTGGTACATGAAGAAATTACAAAATATCAAAGAATCGACTTTATGATTAGGACATTTTTATTGACAAGCATTCAACGCGACATCAAGACGGTTTGGTGGGGGTGATCATCTCGTCTTTTGCGCCAGCACCATATCTCTGTGAAGG
Source organism: Fusarium coffeatum (assembly GCF_003316985.1). Classification (NCBI taxonomy): domain Eukaryota; kingdom Fungi; phylum Ascomycota; class Sordariomycetes; order Hypocreales; family Nectriaceae; genus Fusarium; species Fusarium coffeatum. Next base: position 153,479 of record NW_022157861.1, on the reverse strand, counting down.
CATGCATCTCTTTACTCATACTCCTTGTAGACCAACAACCATCTCTTAGCTTGAAAATCATTTACACATACGCGTCTACAACAAACCAAGCAAGTCCTCGCTGTCCTTCTTGGGCTGCTGAGGAGCGCCTCCTTGGGCCTGCTGCAGTTGCATCGCTGCTGGTAGGGGCTCGCTCGCTGATGAACCACCAAAGTTTAAGCCCTCGAACCCATTCATCAAATCATTCATGTTACTGCTGGGCCCTGAAGCTGGTGCAGGAGCTCCTGTGCCTGAAGGTTGCGCCGGCGCATCGAACATGCTCATCATGTCAGCCATAGCTCCCGAAGGTGCTCCAGCAGATGGGCTGGCCACTCTGTCAGGAGTTGCGGAGGCACTGTTCTGTTCTTGAGAAGCAGGCACGGCACCATCAAAGTCGATATCAAGCAAGTTCTCAATATTGTTCTGAGAAGCACCGCCGCCGTTCGAAGAAGTTGCGGCAACCGAAGCTGCGATAGGGTTGTCGGCGGCGTTCTGTCGCTGTTCTTGAATAGCAGCCCGCTGGATCTCATCGGCGCCGAAACGGCCCTTGCCAACGAATGACTCCGGAGGCTTGTGGTAAACTGATGCGAGAGTGGAGAGTTCGGTGAGAAGCTGTTCCAAGAGAGCAGGGGGAAGACTCGTCATCGTGGTTGTGATAGTAGGCTTTTGAGACAGAACAATATTCTGACGAACAGTGTTAGCAATCATTCATAGGCATTCTCTCGTATTTCTCACCTTGGCAACCTCAGGATCCGAGGAAAGTAAGCGCCAGTACACATATGCCCTATCGCGGATATCGGGGTTATCGTTCTCCGCTGTAGCCGCCTGAAGGACCTTTTGAACAAGTCCTTGGTTGCTTCCAGGCTTCTTCAAGAACAGCTTTACAGCTGCTGTCAATATTTGCAATTGTGTCTGTAGGACTCAGTTAGTATAAGTAGGCATTTCTTGAGGGACTAATGCGACTTGCCTGTGTGAACTCCTCCATAAAAGACTCGACAAAACTCTCGATGATCTCGTCTGCGTTATTGATCTTCTCAGCATACTCACCGACGATCCAGATAAGAGATCCACGGGCAGTGGGCTCATCCAACTCATCGATGTGCTTGCAAAGAGTAGGGATAACACCTTCATAACCAGGGTATTTTCGGAGAATATCCTTGATGACCACAATTACTTCCTGGACAACGTAGTTGACCTTGGTAGAAATGAGATCCTCAAGAGCCGCAACGCACTTCTCAGCGGCATTTTCGATCTTGATGGCCACTTGACCAATAGCCTTGACAGCTCTTCGAACGAAATCCATGTCCACTTCCAGGGCATACTCCTTCAACTCGGCGAGAAGCTGCTCGTAGTTGTGCTCATTTGCTATCCTAACCATAATTTCCAGCTTTTCCAGCTTCACATATGGAGGATCAGTGTATTTGCAGAAGAAGACACGCATCTCCTTGCTCAGAATGTCGGGCTTGGCTTGGAGCAGGAGATCGATGTTTCGAAGAGCAACATATTGAACCTCGGGTTGCGAAGCAACCAAAGTAACTGATTATTGTCAGTCCAGAACTTGAATCTTATCAATATTCACGTACCAAGAGGAGGTGCCATCTTCTTGAGGTATGACCTCACCGAGTCGGGGTTGAGAGCCTTCATGTGAATGAAAACAACCTTAACGGCAGCAAGAACCACACTAGGGTTGACATGCTGGAATTGAGGTGCTACACGTTCGCAAATGTGCTCCGATTCCTTCTGATCCGATGCAGCGTAGTTTGCCAGGGTTGTCAAAATAGTAACTCGTCCCCATTCGGTACACTCGTTGAGAGCCATAAGCAACTTCTTCAACGTAACAGGTGTCACAATCAATGCCCTCGTTTCGGGTGCAGTTTCGCTGATCTCAGATAGAGCAGTCACTGAGTTGGCGACAACCATAGGGTTAGGGTCACCAATCAGCTCCTGAAGAGCCTCCAAAAAGCCGTTCTCGATACAAATCGCCGGGTTGAGATCGAACAGTTTAGCGACGCAAATGGCGGCCGTCTTGCGTACATATGGCGATTCGTCTCGCAACGTTTTCCTCAGGGGCTCTTCCATGTAATCCACCATTTTATCAACTCTGATGCACCCCATCGTTCGAATCGCAAGTGCTCTTATCAGCGGGTTTGGATCTTCGGAATCTTGAACAAAAGTATTGACGGCGAGAATGCAGAGATCGGGATGCGACTTGGCGTAGTTCCTGGACATTCGTGTCAGCTCTTTAACCCATCCCGCAAAGTGTTGACAGCTAAGGAGGGCAGCTCGATAGCTATTCAGCTTCGACCACGTACATAAGGTAGAGGTATACAAGCTTCTTCTGATCAAGATCGCCGGTCGCAATGTTCTTGAGCACATCAGGGAACAGAGCCGACACATCTTTGCCCAGGGTCATGGCCATGATGGTCTTCTGAATCGACTCCTTGCGCTCCCATGCATACCGCGAGACCAGACCTTCGCGCAGTTCAAAGGTCTCACCCTTACGAGGCACGGCAAAGGCGCCCTTAATGCGATTTACCGCCATCGTCGAGGGTCGTAGAGGGGCACGTGGCGAAGCTCGGAGGTGATAGAGAGGTTGAGATTACGGTGGTATTGAGGACGGGCGGTGACAGCTAAGTCGAATTGATCAGGCCGAGTACAAGCTACTTGTCCTGAAATGCAGAAAACTACATCCACCGATTATTCTGCGTATCGGAGGATGCGTTAAAGATGCGCGATGTCGTCGATATAATTGGATCGGAAAGGAGTTGATCGATCTGGGATTGAACAAGGCAGACGTAACTGTCACCAAAGATGCCAAGGCCACGAAGATAGGTCCAGGCCACCTCCACTGAGTTGCCAGCATGAGCCACTAAAGGGGGGCACCCTTCAGTGGCCGTGTCAGCTCCCATCAAGCTAACCCGGCCCAGGTTGCCCCCTAACTCTAAACTTCCGCCTGATTACCGTTCGCGGGTAGCGTGGCTTCAATGGCTAACAATTTATTTTTGGCCGGGCAGCTTAGTCACCTTTCTACACTCTAAGGTACTGTGAGGTTCAACATTCGTATCATCGAGAGACAAACACCGTTTACTTTACAGAGAAGATTGACTTGCTTGCTATTAAATAAAACAGTACTTGGGGACCTCGCTAAGCCTTCTGCTCAAAGCGACCTTAAAATGGTGAGAGGCTCATACAAAAAGAATGCCATGGCATTAGATGAGATCTAACGATGAAAATAGGCACTGCCAAATCTACGTCGACTCTTTATTGAGTCACGTACCGATGACGAAGAGCGAGACGTTTCTCGAAAAGCTGTAGGTTTTGTTCAAGATATCACTCTAGTGCTCATGCTCATGCAAGACAGTTCTACAATGCTGTTCTCTTCATGGGATCAATCGCTGTTTTCAGTCTCATTGCCCAGAGGTTAAATGCTGGAAAATAGTGATTAAAATCAAGAAGATCCATTAGTGTCTATTCCCGAATTTGCAGCGAGGCGTCATTGTTTAGGGTTGATCAAATAGGGAGCTCGAATTCAATCATCAGCTTCTTCTACATCTTCTCCTTCCGCCCCTGCTTCATCCTTGTTCTCTTTCTTCGAAGCGGCCTTTGCTTCTTGTTTGCGCCAAAGGCCGGCCAAAAAGTCGTTTGTGCTCGCTTCTTCGAGACTCTTATCCTCTCTTTTCTTCATAAATCTCGGAAATCTCAGGCTCAACCCCCTCTCGTCACTTACAAGCCCGATTGCTGCAGTGTAGGTTGGACTCAACGTAATATCCGCAAAAGCCATTTCCCACACTTCTTGTGGCTCGAACCAAACATCAGGTCTCGGTCCTGAGTATTCCACAAAACTGGGTTGTGTGGTTCTCGTGTTCTGAGGCTCGCCGCTCTCTTCACCATCGTCATAAAACTGTCGGTTAGCCTTGTAGAAGCTATCTGTGAAACCAGACATGCATTTGCACACAGCCTCCAGAGATCCAGTCTCCTCATTGCGGCAAGCCATGAGCATAGGCGACCACCATTTCGCCTTGCGTCCTTGTCCATGCCAAGCAGCGACAGGGATAAGATCAAGCGTATCGAAACTTGAGTTATAGTCCTTCTTGACTTTGAGCCAGGAGTCGAGCCGCTTATCTGGTTCGTATGTCGCCAGTAATGGTTTCCTCCTTGTCTTGGCCTTTTCTCCATTCTGATCTTTTTTGCCTTTTGATTTCCCTTTCCCCTTTGACCTTGAGCTCGGTGTCAACGTTTTATCAGATCCTTCCGGTCCCTCTTCCCCTAAATTCGGCTCCGAAGGTAGGTTGTCCAGGATTTTCACCATGATTCCTTCACACTTGGCGTCTGTGGCAGCTTTGAAGAATTCGAGGACCGACTCGGAGTCGGCTGACCTAGCATCAAGGCTTTTTACCCAGGTAAAATGATGCGGTATCTCTTTGAAAAGCGACCGCAGAAGCTCCCGCCTTTCTCGGAATGGTCGATCCAGTAGTGGCTGTCCATTGAGGTACATCAAATCGAACGAGAACATACAAACATCTACCGTGATAGTTCCAATATCAACATCCTTTCTCGCTCGATTTGTGAGTGTCTGGAAGTTCTTGAGTTCTCCGCTTTCACGGTCAACAGCCACGACTTCGCCTTCCATGATGAAGCTATCGACACCTTCACCACGTATTTTTGGTATCAACTCAACCAAATCAGGATACTTGTCCGTCATAACTTCTAAATGTCGAGAGAAAATGCTGACTTTTCCGTTCTCGTCACAATGTATTTGGGCTCTCTGACCGTCATACTTAAATTCGCACGCAAAGTCTCTTCCCTGTAGTTTAGTAAGCATCTCGGACAGGTCTCTCGTGATACTTCCAAGCATAGGGCGCAGCGGGACATGGAGGGTTAGACCGCATCGTATCAACAGTTCCTCGGAAATCCCGATTTCAAGGAGAACGGGCACGAGATCGCTGTAGTTTGGATGCCTAGCGAAGCAAGCTTTGACTATTTCCTCAGCTCGGCTCCAGACTTCAGCTAGATCTTCTTTCTTGAGTTTGGCTAGGTCAGACACCGATTTGAGAGGGAAGTCAGCCCCTGGTGGGCGTGAAAGTAGGAAGGCTCGTGATAAGGCGATTAACATTGTCGTTTTGACAGCACCGATGCGTAGCTATTAAATGTCAGATAAGGTTCGATGGTTGCAGTGACAATTTTGCTTACATGTTGGCAGAGAGTTCGCACCACAAACCGACTCTCCTCGCCGCCACGGGCGTCTTGTAGAAGACGGTCAACTATTCTCTGCTTGGTGTCTGCGCTGCCCTGTCCCTGACTGTTGGAAATCTTCACTAAAGACTCATAAACAGCCTTAATCGTCAAAGGCTTTGGTTTTCTCAGGGTGAAACTCTGTTTCTTCTTGACCTCGAAAGCCACATCTCCAGCATCGCCATATTTGTCGTAAATAGCCTTGAGAGCCCGGCTATCAAGCCCGCAAACATTTCGCAACGCTTTCGATATGGCCGATCCACCCAACCCCAGCTCCATAGATATATAAGGGGGAGAGATCGCATTAGTCGCCAACCAGACCTAGTAAAGTTAGAGAAGCAGAGCAAACCAGGATACCGAACATACTGCCGGTAACAAGCTTGCTGGGTCGCCCTCGATGAGGACCCTTAAACAATTCACAAGTGTGTCTACGATCTTGATTCGACTTGTTGTGCCATTGATGAGAATGAAGCATCGAGTGAGTAATGCATATGATGCGTTACCACCTTCAGAGGCCCAGTGTTCTTTTAATTGATCCAAGTATTCCTGTGGATCAAATGTCAGAGGCGATTCGTCGAACGGTATTGATGTAGTAGTCGTATCCTCGGCCATGCCAGCAGCTTGAAGGCCAAGTGTAGGTTTCGCCTTGTTGTCTGTAGGCTTGTTGGAAGCTGTTGGTAGGGTGAATGACGGCTTAGATCTTGGAGCGGTTGGACTTGGGCTTTCATCCCTAGAGACCGATACATTGTGCTTATTTGGAAGTTGCACAGTCTGTTCCTGGAGGGTGGCTTGCGGCGTATTGGCAACCTCTTGATCCCATTCGGCCTGGAGCTTCCTAGCCAATTCCTCATCAGTCATTTCCGTCGGAACATCACTTGATGCTCCATCACTCTCTTCAATCTTAGGCTTTTTGCTTGAGTTTGCATCATTCTGTTTTTGTTTTGAGAAGAAATATTCAAGACCCCGAGCTGGAGTTGTTGACTTGGTGCCGTTATTAAGCTTCCGTTTCTTAGTAGGACTCGGCATGACGGAAATGATCTTTTAGTTGTCTGTGTTACCACCCATCGATTATAAGAGCGTATGAGTCAGTGTTGAAGGAATAGAACATCAATTAGTATTTGTAAACAGTAAATACACCCATTCACGTCCATCATTATCAACAATTCAATACGCGGCGCATCGATGACGACGTTTGGCGCGAAGCCACGTGATGCAGCTGAAAGCTTCCAAAAATCAGGAACCAGCCCGCTACTCGGAGCTAAACCTTTTTGGAACGCACAGCACAGCACAAGCGATTCATCTCACACAACGTCGAAATCTTCGCTCTGCCCCACCATCGCGAACCTCCCCCCGACATCCCCCTCATAACGACCCCTCCTCAAAATACCACCACCATGAACGGAGAAGACCCGCCAGAGAGGCCCCAGGAGATCTCGTCCATCATCAACGGACTTGAGCGATATAACCCCGAGGCTGTCGGCGCTCTCGAGACCTACCTCCAGGACCAATGCGAGCAGAAGTTCACTGACTGCAATGCCAACCGAACACTACTGAAATTGTGAGTGTAATGCTCCTTGTTCCTCTTATACATAATACGGGCTCTATATGATGACCGTTTGTCAACGTTTCCTATTACCTGACTAGTGCCGGCGGGCTGTTCGCAGCTTGGCCGCACCTGAAGTCAACTATTAGTGCGACTGAAATGCCCAAGACTCCAACCTGCTTTGTTTTCTTCTTCTCGAGTCAAGGCTAACTCCCCTCTAGGTACCAGCTCAACCCTGACCGCATTAAGGATGAGGTTATCACCAATATCTTGGTCAAGACCATGACCCAGTTCCCCTCCGCGCAGTTCTCTCTCGCTCTCCACCTCATCAACCCCTCCGCTGCTGTTACTGGCGACCTCGGCGAGGCTGTCACCAAGCTCCGATCCCTCAACGGCCAACTTGAGGGTGCTCAGTACTCCCGCTTCTGGGCCGACCTCGACGACGACATGGTTGCCGATTTGATTGCCGATATTCCCGACTTTGAGGACGTTGTCCGTCACCGCATCGCCCTCCTCGTGTCCCAGGCTTTCCGTGAGATCCAGATCAGCCACCTCGAGTCATGGCTCGGCCTCAACGAGGATGCTACCAAGAAGTTCGTCACCGAGGTTTGCGGCTGGACTGTCGAGGCCGATGGCAACGTCAAGGTTCCCTCAAACCCCGACAACGAGGCCAAGAAGGCTGAGATCCGTGAGGACGTCAACGTCGAGCAGTTCTCCAGAGTGCTCCGACGGTCTTGGGAGGATACTGTTTAGGCTTTTTCAGAGTTTTAGCGAATCAAAAGGGATTTTTCGCGCACTTCCCCCCATTCGATGGGACTCGAACATGACGACTCACGATGTGGAAGGGTTAGGAAGGGCTCGCATGGTAGCATGACGGGGGATTACAAAAATCTAGGCGTTTAATCGGACATGTCATTGCAGAGCAATCCAAGGATCTAGAGATGCATAGAACTTTGCGATTTGTTGATATATCGTATTTGGCTCACGTGTACCATGAAATTATGTGGCCGCTTCTTAATGTGCTTTTGATGACCCGTTATGTTCGTTTTCCAACCTGTCCAAAATATCTAATTGCCCTTGGACAGCTCCTCCCATTGTACGCCAGCCCATTCTTCCTGGTATCCAACTTCTCCAACCGGTGTTCCTCGAGGAGAGCAATCTTTCTCACAAACGCCAACAATGATGGTACCCCACTCCATACCCTCCAAGCTCAGATCGTCGGCCTCAAGTTCCGCAATGGCGTTTGGCGTCAACTGCACCTCAAACACTCTCCTCGCTGTACAGTTAGGACACCGGGGAATAGCGCCCTTGTTGATAGCTTCACCAACGGCACCCTTCTTTGAGTACAACAATGGAGCACCTGCGAACTCGTAACGAATAACTTGGTCAGGGTTCTGCGCCAGACGATCAGCGAACTTCTGGAACGTGGCGTCCATAGTCGACTCAAAGGCTTCCCGATCGAGAATTGAAGGTTCCGCAGCGTCGCCGTCCTCGAGGCGAGCATTGGTAGGAACGTTGGTGGGTGTTGGGTCCAAAGTCTCAAAGTCGGCATCAGCGAGGTACAGAGTAGGGTAAGGTTGCGCCTGCGCATCCTCAGCAGGCCAGGGCTCTGAAGGAGGAGGGGGTGAAGCCGGTGTGTCTTTGATGTTGAGAGACTCGGCAAAGGTCTTTGTGAGGGAGGTGGTTTGAGGCTCAGGAGACGCAGGCTTTACCGGCTCGGGCTGTGAGGTAGAGGAAGAGAAGGGGTTGGCAGATCCAGAGCTGAAGGGGTTGCTGGAGCTGGAGCTGCTAAAAGGGTTGGCGTTGCTAGAGAAAGGGTTTGCGTTGGAGGCACTTCCCAAGCCCGTTGAACCAAACAGAGTCTCGCCTAGTCCAGGACCGTCGTTCTTTGGCTTGTCTTCCTCGGCTTTCTTCTCCTCTTTATCCTCCTTAGGTGCCACCTCCTTCCATACTCGCACACCTCTCAATACACGAATGCTGCCCTCTTTGCGCCGACAGGTCTGTCGCCTACACGCAAAGACGTAGAGTCGTCGCTCATGCTCTGGAAATCGCTCGGGAAGTTCACCGTTGAGTTGAAGGATCAAGGCCATGAGATCCTTGCAGACTTTGCATCGTGCGTAGGCTGCGCTGGGGGCGTTATTGTCTAACCAGTCCTGGTTTTCTTGTTAGCCATCATGAGTTTGTTCAGTGCGGGACAGCTTAAAAACTTACAGGTCGGCCACCGAGTTTGCTAACAGTATCTTCATCGGCCTCTTTAGAGGCGTATCCCAAGAGGACATTGGTCTCCTCGAACTCGCCGTCCGAAGAATCGGAATCGTAGGAAGCCATGATACTGATACTGATGGAGTTGATTGCTGGATGATGATGGTGGGGTAAATATTTTTTTTGCAAAGGTTCTGAGGGAATGCGGGGCTTAGCGCCGCTATCAGAGCCCAACTACAACGACCTAACATATGAGTTATTCAAATTTTATTAATATATCACAAGAAATATTATCGAGTCGTAAACTGAAATCGTAATGTGGTATATTACGTCCCAGAGCCTTTTGTCTAGCCTCATTTTAACGTGGTATCTCCTACATGTGATCACTAGGTCCATCCATGCCAGGCCCAGGGCCGCCTGCTCTGCCCATCTGTCGAGCCTTCAACAACTCGTCACATAGAAGCAGGTTGGACGCAATGCTTGAGCTAGAAGCAATGCAATTTCGCAGAACACGGTAAGAGTCGAAGATACCCTCCAGCTCAGGGTCCATAGGCTCACCGGTCTCGAGGTTAAGACCAACGACATTGCCATCAGCGTATTCGTCTTGCAGATCGGCAACTGTAAAAGTTAGCAATTTTATCTAAGGCTTCCGATAAAGTAAAGAACTTACGAGCATCCTGAATATCAAGACCAGCGTTGGCAGCCAGAGTCTTGGGAATAATGAGAAGAGCGTCGGCGAAAGCCTCAACACCCCACTTAGCCTTACCCTTGACAGTCTTGCCAAAGGCATCGCTCTTGAGGTGAGAAGCACAAGCGACCTGGAAAGCACCAGCACCAGGGACAACGGACTTGTCGACGATCATGTTGTAGACACTTCGCAGACCATCTCGGACAGCGTCTGTCACCTGGGCGATGGTGTGTGCATTGGGGCCCTTGATCATAAGAGTAACAGACTTGGGGTCCTTGACCTCCTCAACAAAGGTAAACTTCTCCTCTCCAAGAGTCTGCTCGTAGACGAGACCAGCCCAACCCAAAACATCCTCAGAAAGATCATCAACACTGTTCTGAGCAACACCACCGCAAACAAGCTGGAGTCGCTCCATGTTTCTTCGCTTAGCTCGTCGAAGAGCAAGGATGTTGTTCTTGGCGAGAACGTCAAGGGAAAGGGGGTCGATACCCTTCTGGTTGATGACGACAAAGTTCTTTGTTCCGTCGTTGCCGCAGAGCTCCTTCTTGAGGTCAACGATCTTCTTGAGCTTGGCATCGACAAAGCGACGCTCACTCTCAACAAGCTTATCACGCTGCTCGGCGCTGGAGTAGAAGAAGCTCGAGTTAATCTCGGTCTTCTCGTACTCCAGACTGACGTTGAGAGTAAGAATGTAACAGTTTTCGAGTCGCTTGGGCATATCGGGGTGACGAGCGCCGTGATCGAGAGCCAATCCACGGATCAGGCGAGTATCGGCGGCTGTTCGGTGCTGCATCTTCATAATCTCCACCATGTGCAGATCGGGCTTCGCAGGCTCCTGGTAAATGGCGAGAACGGCATCGACAATATCGGGAGTAAGCTTCTGGGCCAAGGTGGCGTTGAGCTTGGTGGTGAGCGAGGTTCGGGCGACGCTGAGGAGGAGTTCTCGGTCAACCTCCTTAGCGAGCTTGAAAGAGTCAAGGAACTACAATATTTAGTCCGGCGTCCGAAGCATAGGGGTGAGAAACTCACCTTAAGAGCCTCGACCTTGGCAACCTCAAAACCATCGGTGATGATTCGAGGGTGCAATCCTTCCGAGATATAACGGTCTGCCTGCTTGAGAAGCTCGCCGACCAGCATAACGACTGATGTGGTTCCGTCACCGCAAATATCATCCTGAGCGGTCGCAGCTCGGGCAATCATAACGGCGGTGGGGTTCTGTATTTGCATCTCACGGAGGAGGACATTTCCGTCCTTGGTCAACTTGATCTGAGGGTATCGGTCAGTTTAGGGGTCGTCGAGGGGCATTTTGATAGGTAACCGTACCTGGCCCGCACCATCAACAAGCCTAACAAATGGTTAGTTTTAAGCAATGATAGTCAAGCCCAAGAAGAAACTCACATCTTAATGGTACCTCGAGGGCCCAAGTTGGACTTGAGAACATCCTGTAGGCCTTCACCAGCACTGATATTGACCTTAAGAGCTTCGCCCCTCCTCTGCGACAACGGGGTTAGCAGGCTGCAAGGCCACTTGTCTGCGGGGGGTATTTGTTTCGACGCACTCGGGACTCGGCCTTGGGGTTGAGGAGTTGTGCAGCCGACATGATTATAGATCTCTGCTGTTGGCACGATGGCTATAGTCGAGATCGGAAAAGTCGAGACTTGGAAAAAAGCGGTGCTGGTGTTGGAGGTTTCGCGATTTCGTAATCGCACAAGCTTGCACCAGCTGGTCAACAGGCAATAGCGGACAGTCTAGGCTGGGACATTTTTTCTGCCCCTCCTGCCCTCTCCAAGGGGTGAAGGCGGTGTGGGGCGAGCAGTCGGTGTAAGGTGAGGCTATGGAGAGGCTCGGTGAGAAGCCAATAGGAGGTGCTACCCCAGTATAATTCGAATGTCTTCGACGTTAACAACTGTATCGACTCCTTGTTTACATCGTATCTTCAATTTATGCTCATTGCTGGGGATACTGTGTATGAGAACAATTTCTTGTATTGTTTTCTCAATTGAATTTCTTACTTATCAACTCATCTCTAGATAGACCTGATAGATAGCAACCAAGCAACATCAAATAGGTACTCCAACAATCCATCTCTCTACCTAGTGAATGCTCCTCTCAACGCCGATACATGCATCGCTTCTCAACTAATTCCAATCACTTGCACTCCGCTCGATGCTTCTTCCAATCCTTCTTCTGACACTCCGGAGAACAGTAACTGACTTTGTTGCAACGTGTACACTTCCTGAGCACTACTCCTTTCTTCTCATTCGCCGGCTTTGCACATCGTGTACATCGCTTTACATGAGTTGGCGTCCCAGAAAGCTCGGAAGCATCGATAACCTCCTCGTTAAAAGGAATTGCATATGTCGGACTAATGGCGAGACGAACAGCATTAGGTGCTGCAGTTGCCCACTCGGGAAGTGAGAGGAAGTTGTCAGGTAGTTGACCGTTTCCGCACGAGCACAGAACTTGCTCACCGTCTTTGAGACTCAGCGGGATGGTCGCTCCCTTCTTCTTGTATTCGCAATTCTTGCCGTGAGACCAGGTACGGCAGCGCTCTACCATCGCAGGAAGAGACTTCTTCCAGAGATCCAACTCCGAATCATTCACCGAGATACTGCCGCACTCAAGTTCCCTCAGCATGAGAAGGAAAGACTCCATTCGTTCAGATTTTACCAGTTCCATTGTGAACGGAATAACAGCTGCATCAAGAACGATTGAGGCTGCGTCACCGTCAAGTCTGAAAGCTGATACAAATACCAGCATGTGAATCCCTCCTCGGTCAGGATGGTCGATAGCGAACATGCCCGTCTGACCACCTTGTAAGCCTGAGGCGAGCATGCACATGGTGAAGACAGATTCTTTGAAGTTGACAACTGGATCGTCCGAAATGCCGCTTTCACGCTTGCTACGAAGGTATTTCTCTCGAGTTGAGAACGTTAACGATGTCAAAGTCGTCATCCACCGGTTCCTATCCGCATTCCCCAGGTCAAGAACTGGTAGGTTATCCAGGTTCACATGTGGCATGTTCAAGCTTGCTGGGGTGCCGGATGACGAAATCGCTGAGGGATAAATAAAGTCCAGTAGTTCTGGAGAAGCGGCTGGTGTTGCCAGTTGTGCTATCAGCTCGATGTAGCCTGTAGTTCGAGCAACTCGTGATCTGATACTATCCTTGGTGACAGGCACTGGAAACTTGAGAGGACAAACAAGCTCATTTTTCCCAAACACGATGTTGATCACAAAGGGGGTTTGTTGATGGAATTCGATGGGGACCTTTTCCTGAAGCAAGTCTCTGCCCTTTGTCGAAGTAATGTCCAGATGGCCTGTAATTGTGGTTATGGTAGACTCAGATGATGGTATATCAAGCAGCATCTTTGTGGCCTTGTCATCTTGGCCTTGGCTTACCCCGTTGTCAAGAGGCTTTACAGCTGCGCATAGATCAGGATAGGTAACTTGACCAGGCAAGTGCTTCGTCACGAATACGTTGGATCTGTCGTCGATGCGAGTCTCGAAGACAGACATGGTCATTCCAAGGATAGGCCCAAAGATGGCAGAGTTTTGACCCGTCGGTGGAACGCACAGTCCTACCAGTGCCGACTTTGGTTCATTCTGCAGGGTCGAAGTAGGCACATAGAAGGATGCAACAAGGGGCGAATCTCCGTCCCAGCCAGCTCCATCTCTTTCAATGGTGACTTGGAATTCATCTTCGTCAGGCATCTTCTTCGTTTCGACACGACCGAAAGCAATCTGAACATCTCCAAACATATTCTGCCACGCTTCTGTCGCACTATGACTGGATCGCACTGATCCAACAAGTGGTGGTGATGCCAGCTTGAGAGCTTTCTCCTTGTGCCTATACAGACTGGCAACAGCCTTTCTCTGAATCACGACTGTGACAGCGACTGCTGGTGGAAGTGACTTCCAACGATTGAAGGCTCCATTTTCTGGGATAGTTCTGCTCTCTTGTATGATCCAAGGCTCCGTATTGACTCCGTGAAGATGGAGCTGCAGACACAGGTCTTGCATGCCGTTACTGGCTAGAAAAAAGCGATGTTCTTGAGCAATGGAATCGATCAAAGCTGAACATGCGGTTGGCCATTCTGTTGCGACTCGTGTCATGACAATCTTGAGAAAAGCTGCAAAGCTCGTGCGATTGTAATGAGCGTAAGAATGCGACCTCTCGTCGGCCTTGGAAATATTCTCAGCTTCAAACATGTAGTCGTAGAGCGGAGAAAGTAATTTGACCAGTTGCTTGGAGTCAATGTGAAGCTTGCCATGACTAGCCTGGTCTGAGAAATGAGTGTTACGCTTCCAAGCCAAACGGTTGCGCGTCTGTGTTTCTCTTTCCCGTTGGTTCATAAGCCCGAGAAGTACTTCGTCAACATGAGACTCGACCTTGGCATTGGTCCAATACTGCACAGGGCTATATCCGAGCAGCAGCGAAATGGTGGGTGCATGACCGCAGAGGAGTTTTTCGAGAGCGCTGTCCTTGGACTTTCCAGATTTGAGCAATAACTCCGTAAACAACGATGCCCATGGCTCGTCTTTAAGTAGTGGACCTGCTGCAATGAGGATGTTGAGGGCGCCGATGTGGTCGGATAGGTTCGAAGTGTCGATCATATCGAACGACGATGGCCCTCTGCCGTCCTTCCCATATTCCTTCGGGTCCAAAACAAGTGGTCGCGAGTCCCATGTTCGTCTGTAAAGATTGGCCGATTTTCCTGTTGCTTGTGCAGTCTGGAAGCTATGGCAAAGAGCCAGTGCATCCGCAACAGCAAATCGAATAACTATATTCTTTTTCAATGACTTGAAAGCAGATATCCATTCGTTGAACTGGGTTTTGGCAGCAGCTAAAGCGACAAAGTCTTGGTCCGGGTCCTTGGGCTCGAGGGGAGATCCTTTACGGAGGGCAGCATAAGCAGTAGCGAGATGGAAGCCCATGATGGGATCTGTCCCGTAGTGCAAGAGACTGTCCGCAGAAAGAAGGCTGGCGAGGAGCGGATTTGGTGACTTGTCGGTAGCCGATCGTGGCGTTACCGTTCCTTCTTTCCAGTACTGATTGGACATCTCTACGAGTTTTGTGCCAGCTTGCATAGAGAGTGGTGCCGCAGAACGCATAACCGTGATGTTGGCGCCTCCTTCACCAAACACTTGCTGATGATGATCCTTGGACGGCTTGACCTTCTGCGCGAATGTCTCCATGTACTCACCAGACTGGCACTTGGATGCGGCATTCTTGATGACCATCCAGATACGTCGAACATCTGACAAAGTGTCGGCATCGCAGAACTTGATAAATTTGCCGTATTTGCTGCTCTTCCAATCTTCAAGGCACTTGGATATGGTCAGCAGCTTGGTGGCTGTTTGCAATACAGCAGCAGTGGTCTCTTCATCAACATAAAGATGGTGGTAGGCATTCCATAGCTGCTCACTACTCAGTTTGCAGTCCTCGTCGAGGAGCAAAACTAGAAAGAAGGCATTGCGAGCTATGTCCAGTTAGCGATCTAGAAACACTTGGTACAAGGTACTTGGCCTACCAATGATAGTGTCTGCAACATCACAGCAGGTAAAGTCAATCTGTCTCTGCGCTGCTTCGGTCAGTTACGGCATCAGAAAGCGGTGGAAGGAGAACATACGAAAGCCCTTCTCGATATAAGTTGTGTATAGAATATTGCGCAAGTCACCACATCCCAGAGACAGAATATCTACATCCTGACCTTGCGGTACACATCGAGTCAAACTGGTTGCTAGAGTATTTCCAAAGGCGTAGAAAAAGGCGGTTTTGACACCGATCGTAGGAGTCAACATGGTCAATCAACGTCGAGGAGACGGTCCCACAGTTGATTACCTGTTATCGAGATAGTTATGATACAGTAGAGAAACAATGAAAGTGATGATGTGAATTTTTGGTTGATGTATTGAGAAGCTTGAACCACTGGAAGCTGGGATCGATAGGTGGCTACGTTTTAGTGAGTGGAGATTAGGTACTGTAGACGCTGACTGATTAACATCGACCTCAAATAAACAATGAGTGAGTGAACTACAATTTACAGATGCAATCGAATATGCAGATGGAAGAAAGTCAAACGAACTTGTTCTAATTCAGTGTTGCCCTATAAATCTTTAACCTTTGTTTAGTGGTTGTCAACGCCGGCCATACACCAACTATCAATATGGACATCACCATGGACATTTCACATTTCATATCACAATCAAAAGGCACAAAGCATTAGTTTTCCATCAATATCCCATTGGTAAGTTTCATCTACCAGATAAAGCAAAAGGCTCAACCCCAAAAAACTCCTGGCGGCCCAAAGGGTGTGCGACACCCCAACCGCGTTGAGACCTTTGCTTCTATCAATTTCCGTTTCCCAAAAATCATTCAAAAATCCCAAGATCCGTTCGCCTGTTCCGTCCCATTGATGAACCCAGAGAGTCCTGATGCTGGTACTGAAGTACCCCCATAACATAAAATTCAAAACCTGTGCCTTTTTGTAACCTTCTTGAGTCTTCCACGTCGTGTTATACATTGACTCGCTATTGTGCGTGCATGTTGTTGATGCGTGGCTGCGTGAGCGTGAGCGTCGTAAAAATAAGAAGAATGAGAAGAAATGCCATGCTGAGTTCTTGCAGAAAACAAAGGTGCAAGTTGGCAAATGTTATCCGAAGAAGAATATAAACAGACTCAAGTACGCCGCCGCTGATTAAGTTACGAAAGGCTTTTTCGCTTGAGTAAAAGACGCAACAATAACGAAATTAGTTGCCAAAGAAGACGTCGTTATCAAAGATACCGTTGTCGTAGTCGTCAATCTTGCCCATGCTGAGCATGTCGGATTCGCGACCCAGCTGAATAAAGCTGTTGCTGGTAGCGTACTGCAGGAGGATGTCATCATCTGCGGTGCTCATTCCCAAAGGAAGAGTAGCAGCCATGGTGGCCGAAGTCACATAAGTCGTTGTTCCGGGGAGGGCAGTCAGGTCATCGGTGTTGATTGAGTTGTTGTGCTCGACCTCGAAGAAGTGTGTAGCTGGGGGAGAAGATGATTGTGACAGTTCAGGGGGGGTGTTGTATTGACTTGCGGCGCTCTTGGCGGGTGATGCAACGTGCATGGGAGTGCCGTCCATGATGGCTTCAGGGGAGACGTAAGAGTGAACGCTACCAGTGGAGGGAGAAGAGGCATATTCCTGAAGAGCTGCAGCAGTGAGACCGGTCATGGGTGCTGAAGAGACCGCGGCAAGGTTTTGGCCCTGCGAAGTCATGCCCATGTCCATCATGTCATCGAGCATGAAATGATCCGGTGAGTTGACAGCTGAGCTGTCCGAGCATGCAGAGAAAGATGACATTGAGCTGATGGACATGTTCTTCTTGCGCGTTCTCGCAGACTTGTCCATGCGAGTCTCCATATCAGGACGGGTCTTCTTAGGAGGTCTTCCTCGCTTGACAACCTTGCGCACAACATTGTCGAAAGCGCCGATGCACATGCCTCTTTGACGGTGTCGGGTGAGAGCATCATGGCGAGCAAAGCTGTTACCACATTCGCAGGGGTAAGGCTTGATACCAGTGTGGATCTTGGCGTGTCGCTTAAGGTCGTGTTGACGGACAAAGCACTTCTTACACGTGGGGCACTGGTATTGACGGTCGTTGAGGTGAGTCTGGACGTGCGACTTGATGTTCTCCTTACGGCCGAACTTCTTTCCACAGTCCTCGTATGTGCATGTCCACTTGCCGTCACCAGCGTCAGGGCCACTGATGAACTGAGCGATCTCATCCTGAGTGACACCGGTCTCCGTCTTGGTCTCCTCAATGTTGATGCTGGCAATGCTGGCGGCACTGGCGATGCTAGCAACAGATTCGGTTCGACGGTGAGCAGAGTGGCGGCTAGAAGGTGTCTGTGGTGTATCAGAGATGGATTGAGCGCTCATAGGGTAAGGTCGGAGGCTGGGCTTGTTATCAAAAGAGCCCATAAATTGTGTCATCTGGGGAGTGTCGGGGGTAGAGTGTTGAGGCAATTGGTGGCTCATGTCGAGACCGTGCATGTCTTGGCCACTGAAGTCGTTCTCGATCTTCATGAACTCATTATTGAAGTTGTTCATGTTCATGTAGTCGGGTGTCGACATTGGCATTCCATGGAAGGATGACTGGGCAGAAGAGTCTGTTGCAACTTGGCTAGACATGTCCTCCTCAGACTGTTGTCTGATTTCCTGGAAGATGTTCTGGGCCCTTCGGTTGCCTCCACGGTTCCTCACAGGCTTGATGGTCTCCTCCATAGACTCGTCGTAGCCCTCAGCAAACCGACTTAGCATGGGCTCGCCCTTGGTCAAGCGATCATGGGGGGTCTCCATTGGCGTAGGGGGAAAGTAGCCTTTCACCTGGTTAGTCGTGGTGGGCAGTGGCATCGTCCAGTCGAAGGACTGACTTTGTGTGTTCTGCTTCTGGCCCTGGCTTTGGTTTTGGTTCTGGTTTTGGTTCTGGTTTTGGTTGGGGGGAGTCGCTGGTCTCGTTGAGTCCAAGTTCTCGAACTTGTTGACGCGGTCTTGGATACCTCCGCTTATCCTCCTCGAGGTCCTCCTTGTGCTGGAGGTGTCACCTTCAGAAGCCCAACCTTGGGCGGAGGAAGCCTCAGAGGGGAATTCGATAAAGGTCGGTGTGGATAGAGCACTGTTAGTGTTAAAAAGATCAAATTCCTTACCTCCCGACAGGTTGTCGCCGTAGCCAGCTTGTTGTCCTTTGCTCATCATCACATTAAGATCTGCGGTGTAGGGGTCAAAGGGAAGTGAGTTTGGGTCAAAGCAGGACGGGTCGAATCTTTGCGTCTGAGGAGTTCCGTGAGGAGACATGAGATAGTTTTCACTGCCACTAGATGCCAAGTTGGCGTAAGGGTTCTGTGTGCCCGGGCGTGCTTGTATGCGTTGCTGCTGCGCTTCTCGCAGTACGTTATGCTGCGGATGATTGGCTAATCCTGTGCTGTTAGTATTCGTACTTACCATGTACTTCTGCCTTGTTGTTGTGGGAGATGCTGTGCTTGAGCTTTGTTGTCTTCGAATATCGAGACTGAGGCCGCGTCGGTGTGCGGATTGTCGTTGTGTAGTTGGCAGATTGGGGATCTTGACACCCTCGAAAGCAGTCGGCGTCGAGTTTTGACGTCGATGCTGCTTTTGTCGAGCGTGAAGTCCTGATGGATTGGACAGCATTTTGTCGCAAGGGGAGTCCGGAATAGAATTGTCGTTGGTCGTCAGTTGTCGAATGGGAACCTTTTGGTCCGAAACTACAACAAAAGTCAATTGACTTGATCTTGACTTTTTCTTTTCCATCAATCACTTACCTCACGCAGCGCAAGCACAGAGCGCCGGGCTAGTGGAAGTGTGTTGTCGCGATCAGTCGGAGTCGACTTTGCGGTATAAGTGGTGATGTAGATACACCTCTTTCAAGGTGATTTGATGGAAGGTGGGTTTTTTGGGAGATGCTCTTCTGTGAGATGCGAACTCAGATGTGATAGAGGTATTAAGGTGATGGATACGCAAACAATTAATTGTTCGTTGAGTATGCGTATGTATGGAGTATTGTAAGTAGGTAGCTTTGGTGCTAGATACGAGAAGAGTAGTGTGGGTAGCTTGGATCTTTGGGGTCGACCTCCAGATCTACTTCACTGAGGTAGGCAGATGTACAATTGAGTAAACAAGACTTTGATCACCGGGGCAACTGGGCCGCTGTGCCACCAAATCCAGATTCACCTAGCTTCCCCTCAGCCCACACTAACACTTGATATCACCCTTGTCTGGCTTAGCTTAGCGGCTAATCGCATGCTAAGACTTTAGTCTCCAAAAGAAAGAGACCCAGCTTCTGAGACGTGACCTGGACGACGATGTTATCCTCGGTATCCGCAAGATGCTGTATCGAGATTTACCAGTTCTTAACAGCTTTAGCTTTTGATGATCCTCATTCGTTGCTCTTTTTTCATTGCTTTTCTATTTCGATAAGCTTCTCAAGTCATTGTGGTCCCAACACTTTCAACGCCATCAAATGTTCAAAGGTTCAAAGGGTAAACAATTAAGCATCCTCTACGGGAATAGCATCATCACCACTACTATTCCCTGTTGCTACCATAACAACCTGGGATTCCAGCACATGTCTCAATTATAGTAGCTATCTGGACTGCTATAATGGTCAGAGAATATCAACCCTTGCAGCTCATATAATGACGTCTTGTTTCAGGATCAACACAGCTTGCAAGCTCAAGCTGTCTCAGCTAACTTGGTCAGGCCCGAACCATGCTCATTTTTCCATACCAGATAAATATGCCCTCATTGGATAATGATAAACGCCCAATTGCTTCCAAAGTGCCTTTACATTCCAACCAAACAATCGATGGCGATATACTGAGTCGAAGCCACCACTTCCATCATGACTTGACAATGTGTTGCCTAGGTTCCCTGGTCCATGACTGTACATTCAGCTCTTAAGTTTGTCTCTGAGGGGCCGAGAGTTCTTCAGCACAAGGAATGACCTGGACATCTGATATCCCCATAACCCCATCATTGATCTCCATTGGGTATGTGCCTAGAACTTCAATACGAATCAATTAACCCCGTGGTCTTTGTTCGTTTTTCTTCTCAACTTCGTGATTCAGATACACTCGAATGTCAATTGGAAGTCGAACATACTATTCCAAGTACCAAGGTAGGGTGTTGCTTACTTGTGAATTGGGTTTTCGGTTATTGGTGTCCGCGAAGTGTATTTTCTTGCCGACGCCACGACTTTTTGATTCATTCATGCCGAGACGATGGCAACAAACAGAGGCTTCAAATCAATGACACGATACGTCGATTTTAGTCACCAGAGCGGATGGAAACTTGGCCTCTTACTGTCATCTTCAGACAAAACTTGGTCTGTTGTTCTAGTGGTCATTGCTGTATTGATAACAAAACTGTTACCCTATACTGTCGAGCGATCTCAGACGTCTGTGCCAGAATCATCATACATGACCATATATTTCAACCCGTGCTTTCCAATGTCTGTGTATCTCGCAATTGAGAGGTGTAGGCTTCGTAGTAAATTATATGATAGAGTCATCAATTCGAGTACTAATGCCTACTTCACAGGAACAGTTGTATCGAAGTTTCCTGAAACACCAAACAAAACAGAGCTTAAGATGTCTGGAGTTGACCCGGGTTCAACAAAGACCTTCTTGATTCACTGGATTCACTGTATGAGTCACGAACTTCCTGAGACCGCCATGTATAGCTTCGGTGTCAATTAGACGGTTCAACGGTCCATAGCTTGTGTGTGTGGATTCCTCACCAGCAACGGTATGTAATTCTATGATGGGTAGTTAATTCGAAGACTGCCGGGTTTATCGTTATATCAAATATGGTGCCACCAGATGTAGTGAGCGTTGTGTTGCTGCACCAACGTATTCGCGACTATTCGGGTCTTGTTCACGGCGAGAATCATGAGATGGATGATCAGCCAAGAGGTGCCTGGGAAATGCACGTTTGACATTTGTAAACGACAATAAAAAATACAAGACTTTACTCATATGATAGCACCAGGTCATTTGTTCTTCTCAGGTTTCTCTACTCGTCTAGGTAGCTGCTCTGTGTATCACCACTCTCATTTATCTTTGCTCATGTAAATGCTATCGTACTGCCTTCATGTGAGTTACCGAACATGGGCTTGCTTGCTCTTTGCTATCCCCCGACAACCAGGCGCGACAGATATAGAGCTAGTTGCTTAAACCTGTCACCATGAATATCTATTTACCTACAAGTGACAATCGTTTCGCCTTGTTCTTAAGGAGCCTGCATCTGACATTCAATGCATACTATCTTTATTGGCTACCTAGCTTAGTAACTATCTGGCATCCCGTCGGGAAGGCGCTGCTTAACAGCAAACACCTCCGAGTTCCTTGCTGACCAGAACTTCTCTGAGATGTACTTTTGTTGACTTATTGCCTTCTTCTACTACTACTGTCATTTGAATTCCCTCTGTTGGTGAACACCAGTTGCTCTCCTCTACCATCCGTTGATTTGTTTCGTCAGAAAGTAGAAGGTAGACCAAGGAGATATCATTCCATCTGCAATCAGGATATGCTCATCTTTACGTTACTAGCTACCCTGCAAAACAGAGACGCCAAGTCAGCAACTCTCCGGGGTATGAGTGGAAGCCGTTTCTGCCGCTTGCGTAGCTCCGAGCTGTAAGCCGCACCCTGCGTGGCTCCAGTCAAAGGCAAGGAAGTTGGAGAGAGGCCAAAAGTCTTGAGCCCAAGCTTAGGGACGAAAATAGAGCCTAAGAGCTGGTCTAGAGTTGACTGAGCTGACTGAAGTATTGCGTCCTCTATGGTGATATAGTCAAATTTTCTGTAACAACGAGGGCGAGCTAGTTATAGATGTTCGTTGCATGGTAGACTTTCCTTAGGTGAGCTCTAAGCCCAGGGAATGGGTTATGTCGGTTGACCTACATTCTGCCTACCTTATGCAGGTGTACGTGGTGAGGGGAGATTCAAGAAGATCGAGCTAGTACGAAACCTGGTTATGTTGGCATACCTACCTAAGAAGCATCAACTGATCTATCAGTTCATGCTGGAATACACCAGGCCTTAAACCAGTTGATTTGGCATTGTGAACTGTGGTCTCATGATCTCTTCCGTGCCTCCACTGATCAACCCGACTTGAAGCGTGTTCTCATATACATACGGATACAATGTCACAGTTACTGACTGGGAGGCCTAGTCTAATCGGTAGGGATGGAGGCGGTATAGAGATCGATGGGTTGAATGCATAATAGCACGGGCCCATGATGTGCAGACAGTTCGGGTCACGATGGATCCTCCCGATGAACTATAAGCAAGATGGGATAATATGCGGGTCATGAATGGGACGGAGATGCATATCATAAGGGTAGAGTAGTTCAGATCCCTGAAAAGAATCGTATCTCAAATTCGAAACTCGATATTGGATCTTGAGGAGAAAAAGTGCCCTCCCAAGATGTTCTAGACGTTATCTGATCAAGCGGTGTAACGGTATTCAGGTATTCAGAGCCACATGATTGGCCAATAGCTGTCCTAGAATCAACACCCACTAAAAGAGTTACCACAACAACCTTGAAAGTCCAGGGGCCAAGAAGAACGTACCACCATCCTTGGAGCTTGAAAGAGTCACTCACCTTAAACACAGTCACCCGATTTCCTCCTTGCCGCAGAATATCTCGCCCACTGCGATTGGCTGATCCTCGATTTTCCTAGGTTCTCTTTAACCAGGGCAGAAACTCACCTTTTTATTGCATCTTCCTGCCGCCGACCCTCTTTTGGTTTTGCCTACAGCGAAACAGAATACCAATCGTCCTTTGGGCTGCGACGATAAGCCGGACCGACTCCTCTTGTCTCGTCCTGTTCTCGTTCCATCTGCCGCCATGTCGGGACATTCTCACAACACTCACAGGAGTACGCCCAACAAGGGCCGTGGTGCGGTTCCCTTTTCAAACAGTCCCAGCGGTAATTCCAATATTCCTCGTCCAGTTCTCGAACCCACACCGCCTACCGAGACTGGATCATCTTTCAGCGCCAGTCGTCAGAAGCAGAGCAAACGTGATGAGGTTCGTCATGATATACCTCTCCCCCACTATCCTCGATGCGATATATACCTCGAGAACCTCCGATCTGCGTACAAGGTTGCTAACCTTCAGCCCAGGCCATCCGAAAGAAGCTCGAAAATGATCTCTCCAAGAAGAAGCACCTTACAAGCCGAGCCCGCCACTCGCGAAAAGCTCCTCCCGGAACTGTCCTTGCCCTGAAGCCCAGTCAGGCGCTCCAGATTAAGCCTGCTACCACGGTTTCCGAGGCTGCCCAGTTGATGGCCGCAAAGCGAGAGGACTGTGTTCTGGTTACCGACGATGACGACCGAATTGCTGGTATTTTCACTGCAAAGGATCTCGCTTTCCGTGTTGTGGGAGCTGGAGCCAAGGCCTCCGCTGTCACTATTGCCGAAATCATGACCAAAAACCCTCTTTGCGCTCGAACCGATACCAGCGCTACGGATGCTTTGGATCTCATGGTCCGAAAGGGTTTCCGACATTTGCCAGTTATGGACGAGAACCAAGATATTTCGGGTGTGTTGGATATCACCAAGTGTTTCTACGATGCTATGGAAAAGCTTGAGCGTGCCTACTCGTCCTCTAGAAAACTCTACGATGCGCTTGAAGGTGTTCAGTCTGAGTTGGGTTCTACCCAGCCTCAGCAGATCATCCAGTACGTCGAGGCTCTGCGCAGCAAGATGTCCGGACCTACTTTGGAAACTGTGCTCAACGGCGTTCCCCCCACTACCGTTAATGTACGAACCTCAGTCAAGGAAGCTGCCCAGCTCATGAAGGAGAACCATACAACTGCTGTCCTGGTTCAGGACCAAGGTGCTATTACGGGTATTTTCACCAGCAAGGATGTCGTTCTCCGAGTCATTGCCCCTGGCCTGGACCCCGCCAACTGCAGTGTCGTCCGTGTCATGACCCCTCACCCCGATTTTGCGCCCATGGATATGACTCTCCAGGCGGCTCTCCGCAAGATGCACGGTAAGTTACCTGAGAAAATGGGCGAGGCTACCTTATGAGACACTGCTAACGAGATTTTAGACGGACACTACCTGAATTTGCCTGTCATGAATGATGGTGGTGAGATTGTTGGTATGGTCGATGTTCTTAAGCTCACCTACGCCACACTCGACCAAATCAATGCCATGTCGAACAACAACGACGAGGGCCCCGCCTGGAACAAGTTCTGGCTCTCTCTCGATGCTGAGACCGAGTCCATGATGTCAGGAGAGGGCAGCCAAGCTCAGCACACCAATCTTGGTTCTCGTCTTACATCCCCTGATATGCACCGGGATCGTATCAACGACAGTGTTGCTCCAGGAGATTCAGCCTCCCATGTTGGCATGGAGTCCCCTCCCCGCTCTATCCTCCCCGATGTTCTCGAGCATCAACTCCCCGAAGAACTCCCCTTCCCCTTCAAGTTCAAGGCCCCCTCCGGTCGGGTACACCGCATGAAGATCACTGCTACAGAAGGCATCGAGGCTTTCGTTGATGCCATTGCCTCTAAACTTGGTGCTGAGGCAGACAGCATTGGTGGAGTGCCTGATGTAGAGGACGGAAAGATCGTGGGTGCTGGCTTTGCTATGAGCTTCTTGGACGATGAAGGAGATTCGATTTCTATCACAGCTGATCACGATCTGCTCGAGGCTGTCATTCTTGCCCGCCAAGCCCATCATGACAAGGTTGATCTCTTTGTGCACGATCCCGAGAAGCCTCCTGTATCTGCAGCTGACCCCAGACATCCTGCTACGCCCTCGGTCTCTACCGGGGCTGGCCTTCGGGAGCGCCGCAAGTGGTGGCCCGAAGAGAACGAGGAGGATGAGGACGATTCCGAGGAGGAGCATCCCGTACGAAGACGTAAGAGTCGTGCGGCGCATGCTCATGCGCACGAAGAGCAGATCATTGCCGGTGTACCTAATGAGCTGATCCTTCCTGGCGCCATTGTTACATTGGCGATCACTATTGTAGGTGTCTTTACCATTGCAAGGCTCACCAGCCGGTAAAGACACTTTTGACTTTCCTCATAACGACCTGATGAAGACGGGGCGCTGTTTAGTGTAGATATGCAGAAAGAGAAAGAAGTGCTTCATAGTAGACATTACCCTTACCCCTTGCAGGATTAATTGAATTTTCTTTGTTTTTAGATTAAACTTATGGACTTGTCTGCTTGCATTTGTGGTTGTGAAATGGTTGACCAAACTGAATTCCATGTAGTGGTGTTAATCGGACCGGAAAATCTGTGCGCCCGGGCCATCCGCCATACCCAAATTTTGGCTACGGTCGAACGACCATCACGATAGTCGAGCAATCTGCAAGCCGTCGCCATGATCCTGAGGAACGCCCCCGTGCGGCATTGTAAGTCAATTGAGGTGCTACTATTGCAAATATGTGACTGACAGGGCCAGGCCGCCACACAATGGCGTCTCCCATCTCCAGGTCCCTTCTCAGGCGAATGTCCACCCAGGTCACCAACAAAACCGAGGGCACATCCGAAGTGAAGGAATGGACGACTTCGACACCCGCCACCGGTCCTCCCAAGATTGTTTCAGCGGCAAGAAAGAAGCAGAGAATCGTGCAGGACGGCATCCTCTCTCTCAGGACTAACTCAGCGCATGAACACAAGGGCTCGACATGGACGACACCCCACAAGAACTCGAACTCTGCGGCTCCAGCGACGCCTGCTCAACAGTACAGAGAATGGCAGCGTATCCAGGCCAACACCCGAAGTCTCGGTTCGAAACTTGTCAAGCGATACATCCCTACCGAACTCGTCAACAACCCACCAGGACCCGAGGATATCACTCTGGAGATGTTGATGGCTTCGCAAACGCATATTGGACATAAGACCTCGCTGTGGAACCCCGCCAACTCTCGATATATCTATGGTGTGCGAGAGGGTGTCCATATGATCTCTCTTGAGACCACTGCGGCGCACCTCCGACGAGCGGCCCGCGTGGTGGAGGAGGTTGCTTACAAGGCTGGTCTGATTCTTTTTGTCGGAAACCGCAAGGGTCAAATGGAGATTGTCACTCAGGCTGCCGAGATGGCTAGTGCTTGCCACCTGTTCACCAAGTGGACTCCCGGTGCTATCACCAACCGAGACGTTATCCTGAAGATGGCTGGTACAAAGGTTGTGGACCACAACGATGTGGAGCTTCCCGGATTTGAGAACTACAGAGGTTCGGCTCGACCTCTGATGCCCGATCTGGTTGTTTGCCTGAACCCTCTTGAGAACTATACTCTTTTGTATGAGTGTGGTCTTAAGAGCATTCCCACCATCGGTGTTATTGACACCAATGCTGACCCCTCATGGGTGACTTATACCATTCCTGCCAACGACGACAGGTGAGAAATTCCAACAAAGGTGGATGTTTTAATATGCTGATATATCGTTAGTCTACGAGCTATGGCTGTCGTAGGTGGTGTCCTAGGCCATGCTGGTCAACGAGGTCACCAACGACGTATGACAGACGCTAAGAAGGACAAGGCAACATGGCAGAACCCTCCTGATATTGTCCAGCACATGACCCGTGAGAAGAAGGCGGCCATTGCTGAGCGCAAGAACGTCATGGGTCAGATGCAGCACAATCTGGAGGGTTTCAACGAGGAGGAACAGAAGCTTCTACGGGAACAGTTCTACGGAGAGCAGGCTGAAGTCTCTGAGAGCGACATGGTCAAGATGATGGGAGAGACAACCTCAGAGGGCGCCAAGCCTGCCGCTGCTGATTCAAACTCTGAATGTAGATTGGACAGCATTGAAAAAGAGTTGTCCAGCCTCAAAATTGTAGCCGAAGCCATTGAGGCTGAGACACATGCTGCCACCAAACCCACAGAGCCAACTCCTGCTTCACCTGAAGCACCTGTTGTCTCCGAAGTTGTCGTCGAAAGCCAGGTCGAGACTGAAGTCGAAAGCCAAATCGAAACCCAGTCTGCCAAGTCATCGCATGATTCAAGATTGACGAGTATCGAGGAGGAGCTATCAGGCCTTAAGGCTGTCGCTGAGGCTATTGAAGCTGAGACACAATCTGCTATCATGCCTGCAGAGCCAATTTCTGCCTCACCTGAACAGCCTGTTGTTTCGGAGGTAATTGTTGAGTCTCAAGTCGAAAGTCAGATTGAGACTCAGCCTGCCGAGACAACATCTGATTCAAGGTTGACAAGCATTGAGGAGCAGTTGTCTGGACTCAAGGATGCAGCGGAGGCTATTGAGGCCGATATCAAGAGCGGCAAGCAGTAGAAAAGCTGTGTACAATATTAAAAACTGTATAATAGCCTACGGGAGAAATAGAACAAAGAAGCGATGTAAGTTGATACGAATATATAACATGTAACGTACTGTATACATTGTCGCTCTGATGTGAGTTATGGGAACGGATGCCTTATACTTCGGCCGATTGCGGCGATACCTCCGGATAAACCTTAGCCCCATATTTACTGACAGATCGTCCCTTCCCTTTTCTCCAGCTACAGGTGCTTGCCCCGCCTCCATGAAATTTTGGGGCGCGCCTTAGTGACGACCTACTGACCTCGACAAGCCCAGCCCCAGCTGCCCTGCGTCCTGCGCATTTCCCCTCATCATCAAAGAACATTTCAGCACAGCTACGACAGATTCCACAGCAAAACAAGCCCAGCACTGAACAGACTGCACCACGCCAGTCTATATAGCGGAGCATCTGATACTACTGTATTTTACTGGGGCTAAGTTCGGTCAATACTGGACCTACAGCGCATCCATACAGTTCCATATCCCCAGGTGCTCGGGCAGTTGCAGTTCCCAGTGGAGGTTTCTATTTTAGAGAGCCCAGTCAAACTCAGGGCGTTCAGCACCTGGCCTTTTCCAGCCAAGGACCCAGGGCACCACCCAACCAGCGTATTAAGACGCCTGTGGAAGCTCTTACAGCACAGCACAGTCCAGCACAATTAGTGCCCTGCAATAAACACATAGAATCTGAGAGATTCGGGAAGAGAGCTCGGTGCGAGATCGGTATTCGAAAGGCGCAACCCCACAACCACGGAGTCACCAGTAATGGTTTAGCTTTTGAGCCGAGCTACTCTTAATAAATTGCCTCGCTTTCGCTCTGGAACCGGTATGCATCATTCTATATTCCCTCCCTCATTCTGCACTTTCAGTTTTGTTGGTGTTGGTTTGGTGTAAGACGACATTGCCCAGGCTGCGAGGATCGTTCGTAAGTGACAGGAGAATCTGAAATGCTAACAGGTATTTGGTGACAGGCTTAAACACATTCTTATCCAATTAAATCCGTCTCTTGTTCCTTTTTCATCTTTTTTCATAACCCCGCATAAAGGGTTTGCTCCAACAAAATGCCGGCCATGCTAGATGATCCGGCGAGCCCCACCATCTACCGAGTCTCCGGTCAACCTCCGTACCCGGATCCGAACAGCCCCGGCTTCCCGGCCGACATCACCCCTCGGCAGGTCACACTCCGTGATCGTCAGACAGTGGCTACCATTGTCCCGTTTGCCTCTAAACATCAGGTTCCCAAGTCGTTGATCGCCTATCTATGTGACCAGATCAATAAGGAGATTGAAGGCGGCGATACGTATCCCATGATGGAGCCTTTCGCTGCCGACAATTTTGGCTCCTACTGGTTCCAGAACTTTGGAGCCATCATGCTTCTTGGCAATGTTGAACGCGCTGAGGACGTAGTTGAAGGCAAAGATTGGTCCCGCGAATGTCTGGGAAGCTTCTACATCAAGCCCAACTACCCTGGCCGCAGCAGCCATGTATGCAATGCTGGCTTCCTAGTCACTGATGCCGCCCGCAACCGCGGTGTCGGTCGTCTCATGGGCGAGGCTTACTTGGATTGGGCACCTCGTCTGGGTTATACTTACAGCGTCTTCAACCTGGTGTACGAGACAAACGTGGCATCATGCCGTATCTGGGATGCGCTTGGCTTCAAGCGCATCGGCCGGGTCAAGGGGTGCGGTAATCTTCGCAGCTTTCCAGGTCAATTGATCGATGCCATCATCTACGGCCGGGATCTGTCACCGCGCGAAAGCGAGGAACTCGTGAGTGAAGAGCGTTTCGACAAAATCAAGTTCTACCTCAAGTACGGCGAGTACCCGAACGGCGCTGACCGTGCCGAAAAAAGCAGGCTTCGGAGCGCAGCGACGCACTATAAGCTTCTCGACGGCGACAAGCTCATGCTCAAGGATAAAGAGGTGATATCTGATCCGGTTCGCCAATTCGATATTGCCCGGCAAATGCATGCCCAGCAGCACGGCGGCATCAATAGGACGACAGCTACTATTGCAGAGAAGTATCATTGGAGTCGTATCAAGGAAACGGCCAGCGATGTTATCCGGAGTTGTGCGGAGTGCAAAGAGCTCGGCAAGACACCTAACCCTGGTGGTGCGCGGAAAGCAGCCTCGTCAAATAATCACAGTGGGAGAAGTATAGGAGTTGTGAGAGGAGATTCAAATGAACACCAAGTACAATCGATGAGTCCTCCCGCCACTCAGATGCTACCGTTACAAGATCACAGCATGATGCCGGCACTCTCGCAACAAAACCCTGATCATGATCATACGCCCAGTCCTTATGCTAACCCAGCCGATATTTCCCTAATTGGTCACTCTCACGCCCTTCAAAACAGCTCTATGGAACATCCACTTCACTCGCACAGTCCTATGCTTCAAGATCCCCCGACCGGCCATCATCCGCACGATCACCCTGTATATCAACCCATCGACCCGCAAATCATCAACCAGTCTTCATCACACGACCTCAGTGCCTTCGACCAATACCACTCGCCTGCTGACTTCCAAGCATTACTCAATGCCACCGAAGGAGTGGGAGAAGATGTTGTGGATCAGGATTTGGAAATGTTGATAGATCACCAAGATGATGATGGTGTAATGGATGAAGCTGTCAATATCGATGGCATTGACGGAACGGGTAGTCAGGGGTTGTCACACAAGGATAGAAGCTTGTATGATGTTGGCTTTGGAGGACCAGGAGGGTAATTCCTGATGTTGAGCCTGTGTTGCTATCTTGCAGGATCGAAGTATAAAGCGTGCGATTTCTGGGCCTGTATTTCTTCTGATCTATGAGCATGAGCTTGGCGTTCTATATCAATTTCATTGTCAAATATCATCTTTGGGTCCCTTAACGCGTGCCTGCAAACAGCTGGCTCCGCATACGAAAAACCAACTTCTCTATGACATCGCTCATCACGTTGCTTCTACACGATATCTGAATGTGTTGGATAGAGGTCATCATCAAGTTTTAGAGGTCAGATAGGTCTAGGTATCATACAGATCCTCCGGCTCCTTAGCCACGACACCGCCGTTCCTGTTTTCTTCACAAAAGGTCTATGTTTCCAGGATAAGTAAAAGCTCCCCTTTTCACTTTTGATCATATTCTCCATCTATCATTACATTTTATGCATTTACCTTCGGGGCATGCCACGGCCACGTCCTCGCAGAGCTCGCTGGGCCGCACCTGGAGGAAGCTGACCAGGAGCTTGAGGCTTAGCACTCTCCTCGTTGCGGATTGTCTCGTCAACGCCGAGAATGAGACAGCTGGCCTCGGTGGCGGCCTGGATAGCGTTAATCTTAACAAGAGCGGGCTCCCAGACGAATCGCTCCATCATATCAGTGACACCCTCATTCTGGAAGTCAACACCAGCCCATGTCTGGCCCTTGCGGTGCTCGACACGAAGCTTGTTGAGGATATCGGTAGCATCGAAGCCGGCGTTATCGCAAAGTTGGCGGGGAATGATCTCGAGGGCCTTAGCGAAGGACTTGATGATGGCTTGTTGCTTATGGGGGATGTTCTTGTCAGCGAACTGGTGAAGGTATGCTGAAACCTCCATCTCGGCGGCACCACCACCACCGACAATAAGCTGGTTTCGGATGGCTCGCTTAACAATCATGATGGCATCGTGCAGAGATCGCTCAACCTCGGCAATGAATTGCTCGGCACCACCACGCAGGACAAGGGTGCAGGTCTTGGCCTCGGGGCAGTTCTCGAAGAAGTTGAATCGCTCTCCACCAATCTGGCGCTCCTCAAACTTGCCGCAAGTACCCAGGTGCTCGGGCAGGATGTCGGAGCATGTTGACTGAACAACAGCACCAGTAGCCTGCACAACACGTTCCATATCCTCACCGGCAACACGTCCAGCACAGAAGATGTCTCGGTCGGCGAAGAACTGGGTAGCCAAGTCACCAATAGGCAACTTGCTGAGAACAACCTTGGCGCCAGTCTTGTGGATAGCGTCAAGCTTCTTGTAGATAATCTGCCACTCCGCATCGACGATGGCCTGGTATTCAGAGACCTGCTCAACACGGACCTCGGCATTGTCCTTCTCAGCCTTCAGCTCGAGCTCGACGTTTAGGCACACGATCTTCGGGTTGTCGAAAGACTTTGGTTGTTGCTCAAAACCAGCGTAAGAGAAGGTCTTCTTGAAGGCGACACCGTTAACAAAGAGGGATTCGGTCAGGGAGCCGCCGGGGATCTTCTTCATGCCAATGAGTTTCTCGTTCAGGTCGTCTTGGTCAAGTGACAGGACAGCATCGACAACCACTATAATTGATCAGCTTAAATGTCAAATAAGGGGGTAAGTGCCTGCCCGCATACTCTTGGTGAAGAAATCAGTATTTCTCTTGATCAGCTTGCTGGTCATGGCAGTACCAGCGAGCTTGATGAGAGTGTCACGCTGGTTGGCCTCGTTTGTGCTGACAGCAACTTCCTTAATCTTGTTGACTGCCATCTGAGACGCCCTCCGCAGACCCTTGATAATGATCTGAGAGCTAACACCCTGCTCAACATGCTCCTTAGTCTCCTTGAGGATCTCACCAGCGAGGACAACGACAGATGTTGTTCCATCACCGACCTCGGCGTCTTGCGATCGGGCGATATCGACGAGAATTCTAGCGGCGGGGTGGACAATATCGAGGAGCTTTTCTTCAATTAGCAATGGCACAAAAGTAGGCATATTCTAAGGGGCGCTTCGAACCTTCATGACAGTGGCACCGTCGTTGGTAATAGTCTGGCGGCCATTCTCATCAACCATCAAAAGGTCACCGCCGTAGGGACCCAGAGTGGACTTGATGGTAGCCTGAACAGCGAGACAGGCATTGATGTTGGAGATGATCTGTCCCTTTCCTTGGGAGGTATCGGTTCCTGTAAGAAGTTCGACTGTCAGTGCTTGTCGCGATCATATGCGTTGCCGTTGCGTGTTGTTTATATCGGCCCCTTAGATTTCGAGGGGTGAAGCGGGCGGGCGGTGGGGTAAAACGGACCTTCCTTGAGGACGATAATCGTCGGCGTTTGGCCTCCGAATGACATTTTGAAGGTGATGAAGCGAGCCGAATGTGATTATCGAAAGTTGTACTCGTGTCGAAAATTATGTACAGGCTCAGATTTCGCTCCGGGGGGTCGGTTGGTGGGGGAGTCAAGTCGGCGGGTTCAAAGTGGGAGGAGCTGTGATGAATCGAAGCTTCCATCCAAAAAAATGTGGCAGCCTTCCTTCCAATCTTTCTCATCATGTCTTGCCCCAGTCATGCACGGGCCACTTTCTCGTCGACTTAAGGGTCTCGTCTGGGCCAATCATGTTACAAGTTTTGATTCAGCAACCAACTCCTCGATAATAGTTGTAACTTTTGCTATCCGTCAACTCATCGCCTTGAATACCAGTTTGTATTCTTCTCAGATCCA
The DNA here is from genome assembly GCF_003316985.1 of Fusarium coffeatum. Lineage (NCBI taxonomy): Eukaryota > Fungi > Ascomycota > Sordariomycetes > Hypocreales > Nectriaceae > Fusarium > Fusarium coffeatum. Next base: position 120,544 of record NW_022157861.1, on the reverse strand, counting down.
TATTCTCCCGGTTTCAAAAGGCTGCTGGGTAGCTATTCAGATCGCCCTTCCATTGCTTCTGGTCCTAACCCACTCGTCAGCCTTAGGCAGCAAAAAGATATCCACAGACAACAAAAAGATGTCGTTGAATAAAAGGGAACTCCCCCGGGAAGGCTCGAACTTCCGATCTCCCGATTGTCTGTGAATAACAGTCGGACGCTTTAGCCAACTAAGCCACAGGGGAGAAGCTTATTGGATGGACGGCGGACTTCGTGATGCGCCCTATGCTGAGCTCATTATTGCTAAGGTGACTCGAACGCTGCGGGTCTGGTTATCTTTCGTTACCATGCCAAATTTCCTGTGGTGTCAATAGTTTATATCAATCGACAGGAGTTAAGGTTGGTAGCATTGCTTCAGCCGATCAGAACCGAACGGGAGACTAACTGGCAATATCTAGGTACACGGTGCTTGAACAGTAGCACAACCAGGCATAATCATATCATCTTCTAGCCTCCCAATTCACTTCTCAGAAATACAGAGTAATTATTCAGTACGAGTTATGCTGAGTTACAATTTACAAAATGCAGCAGAGATTGCCTACTTGGTAGTATAGAAACAGCCGTTAGGATAATTGAAGGCTGGCGATGGTGACTATTGTATATTGAATTGCATTAACTCATGAACTGACTGCCTCTCCTTTATTTAATGTAAAATGAGAAGCTTCAACTCGGGTAAGGAAGAACATCTACTAATAGTAATAAAAGTTAAGTAAGGTGTAAGTAAGAAAGTTCAGTTGAACCCAATCCTAGTCAACCCCATACTCTCGACTTGTTGAACATTTGGCAACGAACCTTCGGAACAACAGACGTCTCTAACCGTCAGTACAAATCATGTGTCTTCCTTCGCAGCAATCGCCAACAGCAGAGCCGCAAAGGGAACATTGCCATGCTGTGGCGCAAACACATTACCTAGCGCTAGGAACAATTCTATAGAAGCAAGCAAGCACAGGCCAAGACCCTTAAATCTGGTATCTGCCTCTACCTGTATATCACTCCGGATGCCATCAAAAAGAAATCATTCGCACAACCCGAAGGTTCGTAGAGCAAAATAAAGGATTAACTCCCCCGGGAAGGCTCGAACTTCCGATCTCCCGATTGTCTATAAATAACAGTCGGACGCTTTAGCCAACTAAGCCACAGGGGATGACAGGCTATTGCTGCTGATCGACTGCAAATGTAGAACCAAGTTGACCAGTTGTGCCAATCAGCAAAGTCACTAGAGATGAAGTTGCAATATCAAAAGCTCTTTAAATTAATCGTGCGCTGGTTCTACCCTTGAAGACTTGCTCAGTTGAGCTGGTTGTTGTGCAGTCTCCAACTCCGACTTTCCCCCACTTTTGGATAGTATATTGTGTGCCCACATGCTTGATGCTCGTTATGCTCTCTCTGATCCATATCAAATGAACAGCTGTTAAATACAATCTGACCCTCAATCCAGATAACAACAATTCAAGAGATTCGTGCTACAGTCCGAAGGGGTTATATCACATGCCAATATCTATTAACAACATTGTGTAGTATCACTTTGCCCATTAAGTATGCATAGCAATATCAGAGAAGAGTAGTGATAACCGATGGTTGATCACTTATCCCCGTTTGCTGTCGTCCTTATTTCATTCCTCTTGCGACACGAAGAGTATATTTAGAGTGGAAGAAAAATATGTATTCATCCTTCTGTGACCAAGATATCCAACTGTCAGTAGAGAATTAGCCAAAAAGTTACAAATTCATACAGAGAAGATGCAAAAGATCAAGACATGATCTTGACTCCCCCGGGAAGGCTCGAACTTCCGATCTCCCGATTGCCAGATTAATAACAGTCGGACGCTTTAGCCAACTAAGCCACAGGGGAAATGATTCTGCTGTTGAAGCTCTGGTAGAGCATCGTGGACCCAAGTTCTTGGTGTAGTGGATCGACTAGGGTTTACTTGAAGCTCAGCTTTTACAGCTATGAGGTCACCGGCATACTTGGATCACGAAGAATGCCATTGGCTGTTATCAGCATTCATTTCAGTCTTTTTAAGCATCTCGCTACTAATTGGAAAGCGTCAAGCCACAATTACTGTTGAAAACGTTGGAAGGTTGATACGTGGAACATCGACTTGCTTCATCGGGTAAACGCTAATTGTGGCTGCTGAGATGATTGAAATGAGTTCCTACTGGACGGTAATTTCACGATTCAACGTATCGGTAACTGTAAAGCAACACAAAAGATAAAAGCCGACTTTGAGCCCGGAGCTTGTGCCTCCGATTGACCCATTTTTATCGGAGCTCAAGCGGCGCAGTATCGGCGCCGATGATGATAAGCTCCGGTAGAGCCTGTTTTGGCAAGAGCGCATGCGTAACAAGCTAGGTACATATTGTTCTCGACCCGATAATGGGTCATTGGATTGCGTGTTACTTACTAGCAGAAGTTGGGGTCACAGTCTTGCTACTAAACTAGGTTGTCAAGGTGGTGTCGGTAAACGGTGGCCCGTTTAAGGTTATCATTCAGCAATGAACATCTACCGGTCTTTGCACGTTAGATCGAGAACACTAAATTGAAAACATAACCGGTGAGTGCATCTTCGTTGAAGAATGGATGTTAGTCCCCAAAACAATCAAGGTTTGTTCATATTTTCCTCGGCTCCTTCCATGTCTTTCTGTAGGGTAACTCCATCGACAACCCTTCAATTAAACTTGGCAGGAACGGAAAGACCCTGCGGATGCTTGCAGCTTCAATGTACCTAAATCCAACAGGGGGGTACCGCACTAGACTCCATGAAGCCCCTGAGACCTGTCTTATCAGCCAACCAATGCGGGCTGCTAAAATCGGCACCTTAACTCCTGGACTGGGTCGCCCGCCAAGCTAAGGAAGGGTAACTGCAATCGATATCCTTCCGTTAACGTTAGATCTTGAGACCACTGTTCCCAATCTTCTTCCTGATCTTCATCACCCACTATCTTTTCTTCCAAGCTACATCTTCTTATCTTTTGGTTTTCTCCTTCTGCAGATTGACTATTCCTTTTCACTGAGCTTACACGACGCAAAAGGAAAGCTCAAGATAGTATACGAGTCCCAACTTTGGTCAGGAACCAGACGGAATGCAGTACTCAGTATCATAGGTGACACCTAAGTCTTTGACGGCACCGATCGAACTTGTATAATCAAACGAACCGCATGCGCGTCTTCCGTTGCGACAGATTTACCGACTCGACCTACATTTCGTTCAAATAAACTTCGACCCAACCCTTAAAGTCTCGCCTCGGCGAGCAACGATTTCGCAATGATTCCCCTCCGTAGACGTGGCCGGTTTTACGCCATAGTCGCTGTGGTCATGGTCTTTCTGGTGTATCGCTTCACACAAGATTCGTGGACACGGTCACCCCACTTTGAAACGGTAAAACAACCGAATCAGCCTGCCTCTGAGCCAGTTCAGGGCTCAAAAGAAGCTTTCGAACCACCCGTCGTACCGCCACCAGTCCAGCTCCCCGATTCCGAGAAGGATGCCGACTCTGCCAACCAACCTAAACCGGTAGCACCACACGACGCCTCGGAATCGCTAGAGAAGGTCGATACTCCAGAAACAGACAAGTCAGCCGCCGAGAAACCTGTTCAAGCTGGGGACGATACCAAGGGAGAGGCCGGAGAAAAGACGGAGGGCAAAACGGAGGATACTAAACAGCCTGCAGAGCAAAGCCCACCGCAAATTCCTCCTGTTCAATTCAAGGACCCTCCCAAACAAGCAGATAACCCTGATGTTCCCCTGGTCAATGTTGATGGCTCAAAGATTCATTGGACAAAGCCCAAGGAACATTTCCCTATACCCCCTGAGTCTATCCGACCGATCCCGACTGGCACCGCTCCCAATGTCTACAGGATTCAATTTGACTTCCAGGGTGAAGATGTGCAGACAAGTACCACTCGCCTGGAACGATTAGGCCGCGTCAAGTCTGAGATTGCGCGGGCTTGGTCCGGTTACCGCAAATATGCTTTCAAGCATGATGAGCTCTCACCGGCTTCCATGAAGTATCGCGATACGTTTTGTGGCTGGGGTGCGACTCTCGTTGACTCCCTTGATACCCTGTGGATTGCTGGCATGAAAGACGAATTTGATGAAGCTGTCAAGGCTGTCGCGGAGATCGATTTCACATACACCGATTGTAATGACATTCCCGTGTTTGAGACTACGATTCGCTATCTGGGAGGTCTTATCGGTGCTTACGATGTGAGTGGAGGTTCCAACGGACAGTACAAGATCCTGCTTGATAAGGCTGTTGAGCTCGCCGAGATCCTTATGGGCGTTTTTGACACACCTAACCGCATGCCATTGCTGTACTATCGATGGCGTGAGCCCTACGCGTCGCAGCCTCATCGTGCTGGTACTGTCGGCATCGCTGAACTTGGTACCTTGTCTCTCGAGTTCACCCGACTTGCTCAATTGACGGGCACCGCCAAATATTACGATGCTATTGATCGCATCACTGATGCTTTGATTGATATGCAAGCCGCTGGCACAGACATTCCTGGTCTCTTCCCCCAACGAATTAATGCCTCTGGATGTAACAGAACCGCCGACACACAGACAGGAAGCCTCAGTCAAGAGGCTCGAGAGCAGGTCAATAATGCCGATTTGACTAAAGAACCCCAGGGGTTTGACCCTGCAAAGCAGGGTGAAACTGCAGCTTCTCCTCCCCAGCTTAAAGATGATGGCCGCTGGCATGATAAGCTTCGTCGTCGTGATGCACCCTCGCCAGATCAGTCACCGCCTCAATCTCAGCAGGTACCGCCTTTGGCTGCGGATGGGTCCACAGCCGATTGGGATTGTAAGCCTCAAGGTTTGGTTTCCGGCAGCCCCAACGTAGGTCAGTATCATATGGGCGGCGCTCAAGATTCAGCCTATGAGTACTTCCCCAAGGTATGTCGTTCCCATGCTTTCAAAGATAATGATTACTAATAATTGCAGCAATATTTACTCTTGAATGGCCTCGAACCCAAGTACCGTGCCTTGTATGAGAACACTATCGATGCCATTAATGAATGGCTACTTTACAGACCAATGATCAAGGACGAGGGTTGGGATGTATTCTTCACCGGCAAACTGACCACATCAAGCAGGGGAGACTCTGAATGGTCAAGAAGCTATGAATTAGCACATCTAACATGTTTCATTGGAGGCATGTATGGATTGGGTGGCAAAATCTTTGGCCGTGATGGGGACATTGATAAGGCTAAGAAGCTCACTGATGGTTGCGTATGGGCATATCAGTCGACCGCGACTGGTCTCATGCCAGAGTTTGCTCATCTGGTAGCATGCCCTGCCCTAGAAAAGTGCCCCTTCAGCGAGGAGAGCTGGTACGAAGACCTTGACCCTAACAGCGAATGGCGCGATAATGAATTCCGCAAGTGGTCTGAAGGCGAGGCACTGAGGAAAGTTGCTGAAAGTGACGCTGGAAACAACCCGCCGGCTCAAGCAGACAAGCCGGTCGACTCGAACAGTGGCTCAAAGCCTGCATCTGAACCAGCTGGGGCTCTCGCTGCCTCTGAAGAAGCCCCGAAAGTGATTAAACGGGATGGTATGGAGATGCCTAAATTGGACAAGAGTATGGAAGAGGACCGTTCAGAATTTGGCTCGACTCTCCCCGATTCCCTCAAACAGAAAATTGGCCTGAACAAGCCTGCAGCAGAAAAGGCCGATACAAGCAAGACTGATGCTGATCAACCCAACTCTGCCCAAGCAGAGTCAGAGAACAAACCCGCTGCCGTTGAAGACACGGCAAAGAAGGCATCTGAAACCAAGCCTGCCATTCCAGACAGCTTCGATGCTAGGAAGCACGGGGCACAAGTCATTGCTCCTCTAGATGATATACCCCTAGAGAGACCGCAGACACATGAAGAATACGTCAAGTCTAGGATTGAGAAGGAACGACTACCTCCGGGTTATACTGATATCCAGAACCGAAACTACATGCTTCGGTAAGTCGATTATATACGCTGCGTTGATTGTTCCCACTGACATAGACATCCACAGACCTGAGGCTGTTGAGTCCGTCTGGTACATGTATCGTATCACTGGCGATACTACCTGGATGGACAAAGGCTGGAAGATGTTCCAGGCTACAATCGCCGCGACTCGTACTGAATTTGCGAACAGTGCTATCGAAGATGTTACGGATAAGACGCAGAACGGCCTCAAGGACGAAATGGAGAGTTTCTGGATCTCCGAGACTCTCAAGTACTATTACTTGCTCTTTTCAGAGCCCAATGTCATCAGCCTCGACGAGTGGGTCTTGAACACTGAAGCGCATCCTTTCAAGAGGTCTATATGAACGCAGACTTCGCACGATTTCGAAATTACTACAAAAATACATGTCTGAAGAGCTGGAAGCTATTGATAAGAGGGAAAGACAAGGTTGGTGGATTGATGCATAAGTTATATGGCATGTCAAAGTCAAAGTGACTGCATAACAACGGCGTTCTGGAAAGGGTTCAAGATAATGTGCGATTCCATGGCGCGAATCATATTAGGATATATCGATGTCTATGTGTATTTCAACTGCAGCGAAGTTTTATCCTCGGCCTCTTCTGCTCGTTCTTACTTCTTAGCAGCATCCCATTGAACTGAGATGGGCTGGTGGTTGCCGGAGAACTTCTTCGATCCGAGCCACAACTCAAATCTCAAGTCGACGGGTGCCACAATAACTCGAATGTCGAATCTACAGATGTAGAACTTATGTCCACGGCGAAAACAGGTACCTCGTTTCTCTTTAAGAACAAGTTGATGCTGTTCTATACCAGCAAGGTTACTCTTTACTGAGCAAAGCTTCATCACACCGGCCTGTTTGAGACTTCGAGGGAGCCATTGCCGCTCATTGTTGGATACGACTATTTCTGCGTCCCAAGCTCGTGTTGTATCGCCGTCTTTCAGTCTGATCTCGAAGAGCTTATTTACTGGGGAGTCGGGATTCACAGTATCTCCCTGTGATTTGGTTAACATAACAGTCTTGAAAAGCAAGGTCTCGGGTTCACTGCAATATACCTTTTTTATCAACCACTGAATTTGGTTAGTCGCCCACTTTATATTCGGATCCCATGGGTCCTGTCGAATGTCTTCGTCAAAGTGCTGCGCAGGCATATAAACTTCCTGCACAATGACGCCGTAACTGGCTCGAGCAATCCACGAGCTCAGAACAGACTTATTACCTGACTCCATTCGCTGGCGCTTATTCTCGAGAACACCACGAGCGACAACAAGCTGTGGATCCTGTGAGGGTATAACGACAATATTGCGAGCGTTCGGATGGTGCAGCCTGGTCAAGTGTTCTTGGAGTGCTTCACGTACGTAGGCCGAACTACCAAGCCCACCTGACAGGATCACGTATCCCTATCGCGACTATCAGCATCGGCATCATTGCAAATCAAATAAGGCCTTACCACTTGTTCAGAATGCTTGTGGTCGTTGAGCCAGTCGAGTCGCTGTTTTATTCGCTCCATAATTCCTTCTATGTGCACATCAAATAGCGCTTGAATATCTTGTCTGTCTCCAATCAGCGATGCTCAGTAATTTCTTGGAGACAATGGGATCGGGCGGGATATGACTGACTTTGTAAATAGCATGCGTCCGCCTTGGACCCCAAGGCCTTCATGGTCCACATCATACCCAACACCTTCCATTACGATCTTGTACACTTGCTGCATGTACACTTTCTCGCCGAACTTATGTTTGACACTCTTGAATCCCGGACTTCGGGCCATGCGTGCCGCAAAATCAGCAGGTAATCTGAAGTCGGGATTCGCGGCCATTCTTTGTGAGACAAGCCTGGCAAATGCGCGATCTATGAGTGATGAGCCAACACCAAGGCCGCTGACAGCAGCAACCTGGGATAGCTGTGGGAAATTAGAATCAGTCGAGGCAACTCGCATCAAAGCGAGATCAGTTGTACCTCCACCTGCGTCGACTGTTAGAAATATGCTGTTTTCCTGAAGGTTCACAGCTCCAGTCTTTAGAGTTGCGACAGCTGCGGCCTCGGATTCAGTGAGATCAACCAGAGCTGAATGCTTGGGCCCTTCAGTGCCAAACCCAGCATCGTGGATTGCGCCTTTGAAGGCGTTGACGATGGCCATACTTGTCCACGTTGTTGGTGCACTGAAGAGGAACAGTACAGACATTGTTCCCCATCCACCGACATGTTTTATACCCATACGTATCTCTATACTGTCCTTGACATGCGCGTATACTTGTTTCAAGTAGTCGGTCACGAACTGGCGAGCCTCTTCAGTGCTTCGAGGAACATTGGTCAAACCTTGTTGTTGTGCTGCTTCAAGAGTGTCTGGATCCAGAAAGATCTTGAAGAAGTCGCGACGGGTTTTGCTCGGGTCATGGTCATCATCGGCACACATGAATCCCCATGATGATATACTCCCATCGGCATTGTATACGGTGGTCGTGGGGACTTTTCGATCGCCTCTGTCGTCGCTACCGGGCCAGTCGTTGACAATTTGTATGGGAATTCCGTGTCTCATCCAAGCCACACCTAGAATTGTCAGTCAGCGTATCCCAATGGCTTGCTATGAGTACTCGCCTGTAAAGGTAGTGCCCAAATCGACAGACACAACCAAGTCTGGGTGGTCTTCCATACTGCGTTGGTATTACGCTCAATACTCTCGTGGAAATGATGAAGTAAGAACGAAGTGATGATGGAGGAACTACCTTACAACCGCGAGCGCCCGGCAAGGCTCTCAAAGGTTCACATCCTGGACTTGCCTCCTGTCTCATCACGGCTGAATGCTGGATGACATTGGCTTGTTAGCTGCACACTCAAGGGTGTGCGGGTCCATGCAGAGGATCAGGCTGTGAAGTCCAGACTGCGGCCCCAGCCCGATAATGAAACATGCATCTTGTTGTTCACTCGTGCTGAGTGGCTTGACAGGGGATGTGCAGCTGAACTGTAAGTCGGGAGGACACTCATTGGTGACAATCGCACCACAAAGTAGGCTGGATGGTAAGAAATGTTAGATTTAAAATGCGAGCCTAGTGCTATCCCTTTCTTATTCTCTGAATACCTTTCCTTCATCTTGTTATAACGAGCAGTCAAGGCATGAAAAAGAGCATTTGTATTCTGAGCCCTCTACCTTTTACACTATCTGTTTGTTTTGGTTGTGTCAGTCACCATCCCTCTTGTCAATCTTGACAATGCCTACAACCTATGATTATACCTCAGCTACAGTTTACGTGGGCAATACGGTAACATTCGTCGTCGATCAAACCCGTCTTGCTACAGAAACGGTACCGCCTGGCCAGGATAACACACTCTGGCCATTGTATGTCCCCGGTACAACCAAAGAAAAAAGCGCAGCAGAAACTTCACGACCAAGTGCCTCAGAAAAGTCCTCCACAGCCGCAGGTGATCCTGCTACAGCAACTGATCCCACATCAACAGACGTTGGTACTGGTGAGACTCTGAATACATTGGCAGAGACGTATTCAACCTCTTCGATTCCAGAGGAATCGTCAACAGAGGTCCCAGAGCCACCTTCACCTGGCACGGGAATACAAGGCGGCGCTGTTGCCGGAGTTGCCATAGGCTGTCTCGTTGCAGGTCTTGCTCTAGGACTTGTAGCAGCCTTCATTCTCTTTCGACGGCGCCGACGGAACAATACTAATTCACCAGATTTTATTGCGGTCGAGCCGCAGTATGCTGAGCCAAAACATGGACCCCAGGTCAATGTGACAACGTCAGGACAGGATGCCGAACTTAGCCAGTTCCTACTCGATGCGACCCCTGATAAGGAGATTCAAACAGAGTTGAGTTCATTGTCGGAACTCATCTACCAACACGTCGAGACATATTATCATGGACCTCAAGTGCAAGCAACTTCGGCTGAAGTAGCTCAGAGTCTCGTCAATATTGGCTACTCTCCTGAGTTGTCAGGAATACAACCAGAAGGTGTCGCCGCTATATGCCTTGGATCCAAGACCTCCCAAGTCGGTCTTCGACATGTTCTCTCCCACGTCATTTTTCGGGGCCTCGATTTCAACTCTGGAGGCAACTTGTCCATGCTTCCACTACCAGTAGCGGCAATGGCGCGGGAAAATCAATCAGAAGATACAGACAGCCCAGGTAAGACAATCCTCACTCCTGTACCCAGAGCCTCACCAGAAGAGCCGCTAAAATGTTGCACAGCAATTACTCTTGCACGCTCGAGGTGGCGCAGCCTATCTGCTCTGCTCCTTCATCCCAACCCTACGGAAAGGACACCACTCCCAGTCTCGACAGATGAGGCTCCTTCCAAGGCATTCTCCCTGGCAAATAAGCTCAACACGTTCTTGCAAATATTCGTTGCACAAGACTCTGCAAGTCGACAGGATCAGACGAGCCACCTGCAGGCCGTGATCCTTGAGTGCACCAGATTGGGCTACGTGCTTCTATCGCAGCCGGGCGACTGGGGGTTTGTTTTTAGCAACAAGCCCACCACTATGGATAGAGCCCACAGGATTGTAGTGTGTCCTGGATTGGAGAGACTTAGCCATAATGATGGTACTAGATATAGATCGGCAAAGGAGGTTGCTGCTCCGGAGACAATGCCCCTCTGATGGGTGACACACTCTCTGCATATTGTAACTCGGCTGTCAAGGATGGCTGTCTCTGTTGGTATACGTAGCTGAGTGCTCATGGATAGGCCTGTTAGGTTTCATATCGCTCTGTCTAGTTGTTAGTTTGTTCAAATACACATGGCTGGTATACGAGAGTGTAAGTAGTGCAGAGCCTTGTCTCTTGAAACAAAGACATACCAAAGTCAGATTCAATCAGGAATCTCTCTGGCCCCATGCCTAGCAGCCTGAACCTCTGAATAGTTTTCTCGAGCTTGTGTGGCTTAATTAAAGTACCTGTTGCTTGACGATCTGTACGATATCCTAGTACGCACTAGACATGCAAACATGTTACAGTAAGCACCAACAGTATCAGATGTAAATGAGGCCATTCCTGCAGACCGAGTGGAATTAGGAGCTTCCTGCATGTATATGGCTTTTCCAATGTCTGAGTTACTTAGCGCTGAGTGGTTGATAGTGTGATAGCCAGGTCTTTTTCTCAGAGCCTGATTCTTATATGCAAGCCACACGGGGTTGGCACACGGGGTTGGTGTCGCCTCAGGACTCAGCTCTAAGCATGGGCTCAAGTCTACAATTGAAGTGGATGTATAATGTGCAGTTCGAAAACGAGATTACAGCCACAGCCTGATTCTGGTTTCCTGGGTCTCGCTTCGAGCGGGGAAGAGCGAGGACGAGGGCTGTCGTCAGCGTTCTGCAACTCGAAGCTCGCTGTTGTTTTTCAGCGAAATATCATCAACGTATACCTCTAGGCTTGTGAATATAGCGGGACTTTAATCTTATGGAAATATTAACTGCCAGAACAGAGAATCAGCTCCTCGCTTCAAAAATGCCGAACCCTCTCAAAGCAAGTTACCACTTCCTAACATGGATCCTAGACCATGACCAAGTCCCCAACGATATCCGACGCAGTCTAGAGCTCGTTCGAACATGCGACTCTGATCTTCAGCATCTCATAGAGCTTAGAAACGACTGTCTACCTCTTCTTCAGCGTCGCCCAAAGGTCCTCCAGCGCGTGCACACCATCATAGAATCCGCACAGAAGGGACTTCAGGAAGTCTGTGAGATTGTTGAGAGATGTCGCCCAGAGAATGATAGAGGCACTAGGACAACCTTCTCTAAACGCATGGCCTGGGTGCTTGTTGAGTCTTCCGAGTTCAAGAGTCAGGAGCCTATCGTTAGCCGGCATCATGCTGCTGTACTGGCTGAGTTGAACTTCTTGAGGCAGATTGCTCTCATGGCGCCTGTTGCTGAGCCGGAGAAGCGAGAGGAGAAGAAGGGCATCGTGAAAGAGGCTGCAGTGTTTGATAACGTTGCTCTTCTGGGAGATCTTCTGGGTGATATGAAAGGTAAGTTAAGTGTATGAGTCACAGGAAACTGTTACTTCAGTGCTCTAACTCTAGATCATGATAGTCCCTACAGAGAAACAGCCGCCAGTCACTCAGACCATCGTGTCACCACCACCTATTATAGTCTTCAACGCAAACACAGAGATGATGACTCGCTCTAACATATCCTCACTCCAACTTCCTACATCTCTTCATCGAAAGTCAAGCTCTCAGACATTTCACATGGAACATGCCGACGACTCATTACCAGAAGTTCTCCCAGTCGACATGGCCAGCGCTGCTCCATCACGATCACTTACTACGACTTCCAAATGTGACAGTAAAGACTTAGCAGGACTTGCTTTACTTCTCGGAGACCCTCTTGATTTTCAGAATTGCGCAACACCACCGCCAATTTCTCAAAGGGGTGGCATGCAGCAAAGCCCACCCCAGTCGCTGACTTACGGCCCTCCGAGCTATCCGTCTCTTTACACTGAATCCAACCAACATCTGCCATACAACCCACAAGATAGCGTTTCGGACTTGAGCCAAGGTAGCCACAATGCATATACGCCATCATCTCCATCCAACACTACAAGGTCTCTTCACCATAGCCATTCCTCCCTCTCTATACTGTCATCAACCACACGAACACCAAATCAGCACCATCAGAGCTATCCAAGCAACTATCCAGGTCAACTTGTGTGGAGGAACTCGTCTTCGACGACCATCGCTACAGCCGCACCAGACTATAGAGAGAGCAACACCCCATTTGCTCACCCCATTGCTGAACTGGATACTTCTCCATACCAAAGGGTTCCCTTGTCCAGTGCCCTGAGCCATAACAATAGCTCGAGTGGTCAGAAGTTGGCTGTACAGGTGAACACAGCGCCCGTGGAGCTCTCAGCGGAAGAGAAACCGACCTCTAAGCCCAGTCTGCGTCGTCAAGCCATGCGAATTGGATCTAGTCGATCTGGGCGTGCATTCAGCGAGCCATCTCAGCGACACAAAAGTCGCCCTCCTGAAGGAGTAACAAGATCAACAGAGACTGGAACTTCTGTGATGCAAAGTCAGAACTCAACGTGGTAGCTGGAGGTTCAGAACAAACACGTGAAGAGAGTAAAGTCAAGTGATGTATATATATGCTGCCACTAGACTGAAGTAGTGTGTGGCTATGGATGCTATGATTAATGATTTCATATCATATGTTTGTATAGTTCATTAGTATGAGTCGAGAAATCCATTTAGTATAACAGCCAGTTCGAACTGCCCTTAGTTGTATATGCGAGAGTCACAGGCCAGAAATGCTGAAAGTTTTAAGTTTATTCAATAGTGTATTTGGCGATTCTCAGTAGATGAGAAGCTTTAATTCAGTACTAACTAATGTCCTTTTTTTGTTCGATGAAGTCTTCAATCCTAAGTCCCCCTTGCTGATGCCCAAAGCATCTCATTTCAATACCCTTATTTACGAAGAGAAAAACAGAAAACAGAAAAGAACGGACGCAGATAAAAGTCAAATCAGATAAAATCCTCAATTTCGAAAGCATGACAATAAGTTGTCTTGATAATACATTTCCATAAACAATTCCTGTTCCTCCTTGCGCGTCAAGACATAATATCCCATATCTCGTACCACATCCTTGTGTCGTGGTCTTCAAAATCGTCTCTTGTGGCGCGTGCGTGCGTACTCCTTCATCTCTCATCTTGAGAGATCGGTCGTATGTGTGGTCAAACCGCAGTCTATATGCAAAAAAGATGTGCCTTCCTCGCCTCACTTCACGCTGACCATAACCAAGTCTCAGTCGTAAGGCCTCTGTTTTCAAAGACCATCGTATCGATCATCTGAGGTTCGGTGAGGTCATAAAAGAAGTGTCGTAAGTTAAATAAATCGTTACGGGAGGTGTCGTGTATGTGCCGTCCCTTTTTTCGAATAGAATGTCCGAAATTATAACCGATCGCTCAGTGTTTTGAAATACAAAAACCATTCCCGGAACTCCGATGCTGATGCCCTTTACCTCTTTGATCTTACCGTCTCCTTGTCGAGAAATCTAGTCGACATATGTACATTTATTCAATCGATTACTCAGTCCTCAATAGTCCGCGAAGACTCAGGTGAATTCGAGGTCTCCTATACCATCGAACTGAGCACGCTTATACTGAGGATCATGATGAGCAGACCGATTGTAACAACGATCAGTAGTGCGAATGAGAACCAACCCAAAACCATGGCGCTGGTACCCACACCACTCCTGACCGCTCCGTTGCCGAAATCCTGGGCTATAACCGAGGCGGCCACGGACGCTGTATGTTGCCATAGTACGGAGACGAGGACGAAAATGGCCGAGATAAAGATCAGAGCCAGGGCGATCTGAGAGACGGGACGAGACGGGAAAGGCTTGACTTCGCGGTCGGAACCCTCAGAATCAGTCTCCTCGTGCCAACCAGGGAAGGTAGCGAGAAGCAAGAGACAGACGAAGGCGAAGATGATGGCAATGATGATGAGGTAGGGGAAAACAATCATATCCTTGAACTGAGCAGCGAGCCAGATCAGGTTGAGAGGATCTTGGTCGACATCAACTTCTTTGGCCAAGGCAGTTGCATTGTTACTGCAAAGCCAGGAGCCGCCGTCAGGGTTGATGCAAATACCGAAGTAACCAACGCGAGCTTGCAATGAAGCGTCGCCGGCGATGTTTTCGATGGCTGAATGGAGGTTGTAGTCAACCTGGGCTGTATCGGGCACTGCATCGTAGCTCTTGTAGTAGATTGAGAGCAGGAAGATGTCAGGAATGAGTGGCGAAGAGGATGAACAGCCGGCAAGTAGGAGAGCTGATATCGGTCAGTATATGCCTCATACTTGAACTGAAGACTGCGAAATACTCACATAGTAGAATTATGGCAATGGCGATGAGAATCATCAACACATGGTGGTAACCGAGGAATGGTACAAAGCCTAGCGAGATTGTGTTAGCCGCATAGTTCATGATGATGGTGAGACATCTAGCGAGATGTCACAGTTAAAGAGGAAGCACTTACGATACCATCCGACCTGGACCTTTTGCCTCCGTGAGGACGAGCTGCTGCTCGTACCCGTCTTGGAAGCCATTGTGGATGTTGTTGTTCCTGTCCTCCTTCAAAACGTTGTCGACTGGAGTCGTGACAGATTCAACTGAGTTGTCTGTACTCGTCTCCCAGTCTGGGAGCGACGAGCCAGTTGCGGAAAACTGCTATCGTTTGATTTCCTTGCTCTTTCTGTTACCGCTTGGTCGCGTAACTATTCAGATTCTATCCTCAAGCTGTTGAACTTGTCGAACTGATGAGCGTCCTTCTCTGGATCAGTCAATTTGTCTCGGGAGCAGCGGGCTCTTGTCAACTTGATGAGCGATGGAATGCGGACGATGTCTCGGTAGACAGTCGATGCTGGAATGCGTGCAGGTTAAAGAAGACGGTCGAGATCAGCGAGCGAAAGTCGGGACCCTGTGATAGTGAGATCTTGTAAAGGAGATTAAGTCAAAGTCAAAGTGAGTTAAGATGAGATTGGCGAAGATCAGTTCACACTTCACTTGCTGTTAACGAGGGTGAAGTTTTGTTAGAAGAAGAGACTCCTTGGGGGAAAAGGAGAGGGAAAGGAGAGGAGCGGTCAGTCAGTCAAGACAAGTCAAGACAAGTCAGGTCAGTTAGTAGCGCAGTTTCGTATACCAGAAGATTGGGCGAATATTGGATGGCTGGGGAGACTTGGGACATGAACCAACCTCTGGACTTTTTGGTGGGTGATGGAGAGGTGTAGTGCCCAACCACCTATTTACTTGCCGTTGGCAGGGTGACGGTGACGTTTTAGATGTGGAGCCTCTGTTGCCGCTGTAAGAGCTCCAAGGCTTGTCTTGGCCTTTTCAGCACCCGGCAACCGCTAACCGTCGCTGTAAAGAGAAGGAGACATGGTAAGCTCAGCCCGACGCTAGACCGTTAGAGGAAAAGCCTATTTGGACCTGCAGCAGCGCAAGCTTCATCCTCTTCCTGGCCTTGGGGGCTTGATCCCTGGACCCTAGGATCCTAGGATCTTCGATCTTACGTAGCGCTTCGCCATACATCCAAACCCGATTTTCCATGGCCAACAGAGACCTTGATTTGGTCATGACCCTGTCAGCTCGTCAGTGCCCAGGCTTGCCAAGGACAGAAGCTATAGCGGGACCTCCCTCAGCTTAATGCAGTTGTCATGACAATTTGGCGCCGTTTCGAACATGTCCTTGCTTGAGCTCGTCTGCACTTTATCTTGGATACGTATAACGAACTGTTATATAGGCTCTCGTTCCTGTTTCTGAACTGTTCAGATTGACAAGAACCATTGGTTGCCCTGTTCTGTGTTTATAGAGCTCAGACACCGATGGTCGAGATCGCGGTGATACCCAGCGTCCTCGGTAATCCTATTCCCTGTCCAGCTTCTTGTTTGCCCCATTTCCCCAAGGAAGCGTGGCTCGACTTAAAACTTCCCGACTCTTGGGCAATGGAGTCGAGCCCACTCCGTGTCCCTTTTCGAC
The DNA here is from genome assembly GCF_003316985.1 of Fusarium coffeatum. Classification (NCBI taxonomy): domain Eukaryota; kingdom Fungi; phylum Ascomycota; class Sordariomycetes; order Hypocreales; family Nectriaceae; genus Fusarium; species Fusarium coffeatum. The sequence continues at coordinate 104,057 of NW_022157861.1, read as the reverse complement.
TCAGACAACTCATAATATCCACTCTTTCGGAACAGACGAGGCTCTCACGCGGTGTAGGGAATAGGCCATTTGTCCTAAATTCTCAATTGATCCAAATTAATTTGGGTAGGTACTGTAGTTGAATCGTACTGTACGAGCCATCTCTACTGTGTATGGCTATCTGTCCCTATCGTTGATTATCTGAGAATCCAAACTGAGATATCCTACCTTCTATGTATGTACTCTGCCACGTGGATGTCAGAAGAATTGTCCTTCAAGGATTAGAATACAGAAATAAAGCAGTCTAAGTGCCGGTCTAAGATGGCCTAAGATGACTGAGTTATTTCGTCTCTTATGCTAGCTGGAGTCAATTCTTCTGACACCCCGACGCCTACCTATCTAAAATCATATGGGTATTAGACGTCGCAAAAGCACTTCCCTCTCGTCGAGCATTGCGTTGCGTTGCTGAGTCCCATGTCAGCTCGTAAAAGTCAACACGAACTACCTACACATCGATGATTCTATGGCTGACGACGCCCTCCCTCTTCGGGGCACAAGATCATCGTAAATGTAAAACTTTGCTTTAATGAAACCTCTACTTTTCATCATAATGGCGAGTTTAAGCTCCCGGTAAAGCCGTTGGATTCATCATGATAACCCTTGATGAGAAGCCCAGCCACCCAACTAATTAAAATCCCTGACGTTCAGCCACCTCAAAATCGCGAATCCTTCCCCTTAACGCGAATGCACTTTCCCCCCAGCGAACGATAGCTGGAGCTAGATGTTTCAAATGGTTTTTTTACTCGCTTAATAAAATCCCATCTCCTTTTCTTGCGCGTTGTTGAAGGCCAATGTGAGCTTCCAGAAGCAATCGCATTTAGACAGAATTATGTAGTTACCGAGTATAGTGGGGCTCGCTCCCCACGTCATTCAAAGAGTAGCTACGTTGCGCTATGGGATTCATGACAACCATCACTGAAACCACTATATTCGATATGGCTACTGCAGCCACGTACCCTCAAGGAACCTCGCTTGATATCCGAGTTGAGGATTTCTTGGATGATAAACTCCAGTCTTTCGATGATATCGAGGAACTGGACACACTTCTTGAGAATGTCGAGCTTCAACGCAATCAGCTGCAATCGCAGCTAGACACAGCTGTCAAAGAGCTCGAGGAGACCCGGCGCACAGCCGACGACCGCCAAGGCTCGCTCACCGCTCGTATACAGGAGTTCCAAAAGCTTCAGGAGAGCATTGATCTCCGTGCCCAGATCTATGCTGCCTCGGACGCACCCGATCAGGCCATCGAGCGCCTCAAGTCGCCTATGAACAAGATCAAGGCTGTCGAGCGGGCCCAAAATTATCTTATTCTGTTGCAAGATACTGAGAAGCTGCGAGCAGAAGCAAAGTCATTTCTGCCTCAAGATCCCAAGGGTGCATTGGAACCTTATATCAAACTGAAGCAACATGTGCTCAAGTTGCAAGACCTACCAGGCCAAGAGGGTTTACATCTTGTCGCCTACGCCGAGAATGTGGCCGGCTCGCTTTGGGATGACATCAAATCTACCATGTCCGGTGAACTCGAGGAAGTCTTGAAGAAGAGAAAATGGCCGCGGGTCGAAACGGATCTACAGATGGACGAAGAATGGATCAATTGCATTGAAAAACTTATCGATTTGCAAAAGCCAGAGATAGCGCACACCGATAAGCTCGTCACACTGTTGCCATTCGAGATCATGGCTTCGATCTTTGTTTCCGAATTCCGTTTCCACTTCCTTAGTGACAAACCGACAAGCGGTCCGCAAGCATTTGGAACACATTGTCTTCCGTGGTTCATCGCACTTGTTGAGAAATGGGAGGACTTCTTCCGAGACAACCTCGGCTACCTCCTCGCGGAGAAGTTCCAAGATACCGCCGTGGCAACCAATTTGGCTTACATCGATCCCGTCTCTGCATTGATTACTGCTCTATTGCCAGTGTTAAAAGAGAAGACTTCCCAGGTCGCACTGGAAGCTATCAAGAGTCCGTCTTTCTTGAGCAGTTTCATGTCGCAGCTAATGGCGTTTGACGAGAATCTTCGTTACAAATTCAGCTACGACGGTGGCAACGTCGAGAATGGATGGTCTGGATTGACCGCATATGTCCTTGACGATCACTTCGACACGTGGTTCAAGGCCGAGAAAGACTTTGCTCTTGAAAGATACAATACCATTATAGATTCACAAGACGCCCGTAACATAGATTACGATTATGCGTTGCAGGGCAAGATGAAGCCAACGTATGCTGCTGTACGAGTCACCGATCTCCTGCGGTCGGTAACAAGCCAGTACGAGAGAGTCCGCACTTTTAAGCACAAGATCCGATTCTTGATCGGTATCCAGCTCGAAATCCTAGATGCTTATCATGATCGTCTCCGAGACTCGCTCCAGGCTTACCAAAGTATGTCTACCACCTTTGGTCGCACACTGGCTGCGAACAAGGAGGACCTTGCCATCTTAGAAGGCACGGGCGTGTTTGAAGTTCTGTGTAAGGTTATCGGCAGCGCGGACCACATCGTCAATACCTTAAAAGACTGGAGCAATGAAGAGGTATGCAACGCAATACACGTTTTGACGTTCTGTTCTGACATGTCTAGTTCTTCGTCTCCCTATGGGATGAACTACAAACTCGTGCCTTGCATAGAACCAGCCAGGGCAATAACATAACCAGCACCATGAGCTATGATGATGTCAAGGATCGTACTTCTGCTGCAGTAGGAGAGAAGCATGAGGACGGGGCCCTCTTCGACGAGACTGCTACTGCCTATAGTATGCGACGCAAAGCTGCTCAGGAATTGCTCGTCGGTGCTCTTGTCGAGTCTCACAACAAGGCTTTCCGTGCTTACACGACCCGCGTTCAATGGACGACTGTTGGAGAGACAGCCATTCTTGGTAAGTCTACTAGTGATTTTGCTACCATCGAACCCTACCTAACATCAAGACAGATGAGCTTGCCATTACTCCAGAACTGGATGAGCCACTTCGTATCCTCCAACGCAACTTCGATTTCCTCATCAAAGCGCTCTCCACTGCTGTTTTCCGCCGTGTCTGGCGTGAAGCTCTCAGCAAGCTTCAAGATCACTTGTGGTCGACAGTTCTCATGCGCCAATCTTTCACCACCTACGGCGCAACACAATTTCGCCGCGATGGCGTCGCTTTGGTTGCCGTTGTGGAACGCTATATCCCCAACGGTTCTTCTATTCTCGATAGCTTGACCGAGGGCATGCAGCTGCTGAGTCTCCCAGTCGAAGCCGGCGAGGCGGGCGGATTGACACTCAAGGAAGCCAGTGACCGAGTATTCACGGATAACGAGGAGGCGCGCAAAGTTCTCGAGGAACTGCATCTCGAGGAATTGTCACCACAGAGCGCCAGGAATATTCTGCAACGTCGTGTAGAGAACAACGAAAATGTGGGGTGGTAAAGAATAGATTAAATTGGGTATATTACCATACATCTAACTCTTGTATCTATCATCTGTGCTATCTCGTGTTGAACTTCGCCGTAACCCTCTATGATTTCCCTTTTGTTCTACACTGTATTCCTCTTCATTTTTCGATGCATCCAAATAGTAAGTTTTTTTTTCTTCTGAGTGACATTTGCCTCTCTTAGCGGTTGAGAGCTCGCATGGTCATCTCAACAACAATAAAGGTACCTGCGCTGACAGGCATGGCTCGCGCAAGAGTAGGACCAATACCCTTGACGAAACCACCCGCACCCTCAGCACGCCATGTCTTGGCAAAGCAATCTCTCATAGTGCTGTACTTTTGGTTGGCACCGTAGCCGTCGGTCTGCATCTTGCTCTTGATCACATCGAAGGGGTAACTGGAGAGCCAGAGGACCTCACCAGCAAGACCACCATAGACAGCAATCTTCCAAGCGGGAATATCCTTGCGGTCGACATTGTTGCGGGCAGCATCGGAGTTCATCATCCATTCGAAAGCAGTAAACCAGGAGCCATAAGCGAATGCCTCTCGCCAGATAGTAACGCACTGGCCGCGGTAGATGCCACTTAGAACACCATTGTGTGCTCCGAGTTTGCGGACGCAGTCGCCAGGGCCATTATACAAGCGACCAGCACCGTGAGGCTGGCTCTGGAGACGGATACGAATGTGCTCAATGGGGCCGGAGAGGACCGAGTTAGAGATACCGGCGAAAGCACCCGCAGCGGCGTACTGGGGATATGAAAGCTCAGCGCCCTTGTTGCGGTCCTGGAACCAGCGCTTCGCGGCGTTGAAAGCACCGAATTGAACGGAAACACAGGCACCGATACCAATGAGTGGTGTGAGTGTTCCCTTGTAGAATGCGAGCGCGCCCTCGTTCTTGTAGATGGTAGTGGCGGCGTTGATGGCGGAGGAGTACTGGGTTGTTGTTTGCAGTCGGACCTTGACAATGTCAAAAGGTTGGCCTAGACGGAATCTTGTTAGCAATTGGTTGAAATCCGAGTTGCACAAGTAAGCCCGCGAAGACTTTAAAGTGAGAGCGCCTCTCACTCATGCTTGTCACCCCGCAATCTCACAGAATACTCCTCTGCGCGCGGTACGGTCGCCTGAATATTCATGGAATGGGGATGATAATTAACATACCGATCAAGACCTGTGCGACTCCTCCAACTGCGCCAGAGAACAAATCCTTTGCTGTTTGGAGCGCAGGGTTCTGCTTGGCCGCCTCCAATTCAAGAGCGTCCATCTCTTACCTGGTGGGGGTTGTCCTTTCTTTGACGATGGTATCACCCTTTCGATCGCAAAGGGGAAGAAGAGAAAAGAGGAGGAGAGAAACCCAAAAGACAATTTGTGAGAGATAAGAGAGCAGAGGTGAATAAGAAAAAGAGAAAGTCAACCCGGGCAAGAGATAAGCTAGGAAAGAATGGCCCCAGCCTATCTATCGCAATCCGGGGTCGAATTGTCACGGAGAGCGCTCGGCAAATGACGTGCTGGCATTATCAAGCCGGTAACGGAGCCCGGACTGTCGGGGTTCCATTATAGTGAGATAAAGCGATACCAGCGCCATTCGGACCCTGCCCCCGTAATGAATTGGCTCAGAAACGCGGGGATCTCGCTTTTTTGGTGCTGCACTAGAGAAATCTCTTATCGGCCTCTTCTCCGGTCACCGTTCGAACTATGTATTCCACTAACAATTAATCTACTGTTCCTGGTTCCATCGCTTTGGAGATCTGCTCAATTGGAGGGCCACATGCTTCGGGTTATTGAGTAACGAATTCGGGATCTGCGTTCTAGAACCGTAACAAGCCGATATATACATCATCTCCTCAATCAGTAAAACCATTCATTATTCTCAAAATCATTTGTCTAGATTCGTGGCATATTTAACAATCGCTTCTATACTCATGAACCACTTTCCTCCTCTTTAGTACCGTCTCGCTCCCTGCTTCTCATCTTTTGCATCATTGTGCGCCTGCGCGTGCTGTTCAATAGCCTCCTTGAGCTTCGCGACGACTTCAGGTTGATTGCTGAACGCAGTCATGAGCAGGCTTTCCAGCTCTGCCTCTACCTTCGCAATCGGTTTGACGCCAGGCTTCCGGTTTTGCGAATCGTTCATGAGAGCACCCCAGCGATGTGTGAAATTGTAAATGGATTGACGGAGCAACTCATCCAGCTGCTCATTCATATCCTCAACTGTCAGCGTCTTGGCTGTGACCGACGGCGTGCCTCGCGACCAGAGACCACCTCCAATGATATTCGAGAAGAATCCGACCCAGTTCTGAGGACTTAGCGTGTCCCAAATGTGAACAAAGTGTTGCATTGAAGCGGCGTGGTTTCTGATATCGCCGATCTCCAGTGACACCAGCTCATTCTTGATGATAAGCAAGTTTTTGACCATGAATAAGTCAGGGTCTGTACCAGCCTTCAACGACTGTATCCTAGATTCTGCACGTTGCAGCACCTGAATAGTTTCTCGCACAATATTGAAGACAACCGAACTATTTTTGGACTGTAAAACAATAAGTCAAATGATAATGAATCTCCAAGGAGAGTACTCACTGATCTCTCTTTTGGCATGCAATTCTCATACATGCCCAAGAGTTTGATGGCCTGCTTCACCAGAGGATGAGCATTCGATGATGCCACCCCTCCCACTACAGGGCCGATCTTCAAGGAAGCGTCTTGAAGAGGAGCCTTTGCAATCGTTTTCATAACTTCTGCTTCGAATACGGTGTCCGTCAATGGCCAAAGGTGATGTGCGAGGAGTTGCGAAGTGTATTGCTTGCACTTGATAAAGTATGGTGACTCCATGTCATCCAGATCAGCACCAAAGTATTCGTTCGCAAGTAAGCCCACAACGTTACAGGTCGTTTCCAACGGCGCCGCCTGAAGAACTGTTTGGAGATTGGTCACCAATGGTGTCAGGTTGCCAGGATGGACAATCGTGGTGCTGATGGGCTTGATGGCCTGGAAAACAGAATCTGCTGCTTGTGTCCATACAGGCTCGACTTCGAACAGTTTCATAAAGAGGTTCTCTTCATTATACATGCGCTCGAAACATTGTTTGATAAAGTTGCGTGACGCTGTTTCCGGGGACAGGTCCTTGACCTCTTTGTTGAATTCTGTAATGTCAGATTGTGTCAATGCCTTGAGGTCGCGATCTCTTGTTGTCAGATGGTTGTGAATGATGTTATTGGCCGTGTTCGCGTACGTCTCGAAGTGTGTACAAGACTCGTTCCGCTGGCCATATGAATCGTATGCTCGGCGCACAACTTGGTGGACGTTGGGTATTAAGCCGTATGAATCTAACATCATTTCCTGGAAGCGACCATACGCAAGCGCATGACGAGCAGACTCGGATTTGGTAGCAATTATTTGTCGTCCAATCTCAGGAGATACCTTGTCCAGTGTGGTCTTGTAACCGTGCTCAAGAAGGTGCAGAGCTTTTGTGAGCAGAGCAGTGTATCGGGCAAGGTAGGTATCGCGATCGCGGTATGAGGCCTAAGTGTGTAAGCGTTGTAATCTTGCAATGATGTACCGATCTTACATGTTCCTCCATAAACACAATGCAGGAGTCAATGTTTTCGACCATCTCTCCAAATGATGCATCGTCAACCAATCTACTAGCGCCAGGCGCATTGAGCCGTCTTGTCGCATTATCGAGGTAAGCATAGTAATGAAGATCGGTTCCGACTTCATTAGCCAGCTCTTCCAGCCGTCTTTGTTCTGTCAAAAGTTCCTCGCATTGTGACTGGAAAGTTGATGTTTGCGCCTCAACAGAGCCGAACGAGTTAGATAATGTGGTGAGAAGTTTGAGTGTCGCATTCGCATCATCGATCAGCCCATCTAAATGGCGCTCCGTCAGGGTGAGTTGGTCGCGATATAGTCTACTATAAGTCAGGACAACTCAGGCAGTGAAGTAGGCCAGTGGAGTTGCATACATATATTCTTGTTGACTGGCGTCTAGTAATTGGTCGTCAAATGCTTCGAAAGTGTTGGGTTCATGTTTATCGACATCGTTACTAGACTCGGGGAGGAACAAAGCTTCCCATGCCCTACTCTTCTTATCGGTCTTCTTGGGTCGTGGTTTTGTATTCTTGGACAGCTGCTCCTTGACTACACGATAGAAGTCTGAGTATGAGCTGGCTCGACGAATAACGGTGGGTTCTGGCGGGGTATCGGTATCTTCGATTTCTTCGTAGACATTGGGCATAGGCGCAGGTGTTTCTTGTATTTGACCGGTTTCCTGATACCAAAATGGTGAGCTTCACCCAGCTTGTGGTGGGGTGTCTATTCGTGGGGGGACATACGTTGGGCTGCTGTAACAAAGACTCTTTGCGACGATGTCCATGACTTTGGCTGTGGCTACTGGAGTGACTCTTTTTGCTGGTACCCAGATCGGGCATCATCGTATACCATGAATCCTCATACATAGTGCCGATTAAGCTCAAGGGAGCTCAAATTGAAGGTGTTCGCTAGAGCTGGAATTTGGAGCTGGAGCTGTTCTAGTTAGAAGCCACGCAGCGTTGAATGTTAAAGTCGGAGGCGTCAGCTCCGAACCGCCGATGGATTGGACGGCAAAGTGTGGGGATGGTATCCGTGCGCTACGCTAACAGCTGAGAGTGTCTGCAGTCTGTGGCGCTTGCTTCCAAAGATCTGTGGCTGTGACTGCAGGACCCTGTGGCTACGCCTGCCACAGTCCAAAGAATTTTGCTGACCATGACCATTAGTTTAGTTCATCTTTACTGCGGGAGCTCGAGCTCTATGACCTCACAACCTTTTCTTGATCATTGGGAGGCAACATTGGATTTATCTTTTTGATGCAACTTGATCTCTTCAACGGAGGATTTCATCTGTTGCATTGACTCAGATTGTGCATTTTCAAGTGTCTGTGCCCATCATGAACGTTTCTCGAGCTGCTCTCAGGCGGGCTGCTATCCGCTCCCAAGTCCGCCAGCCTATCACCACTTCCCAGCGTCAATGGGTTCGCTACGCCCACGACTATGGCAGCGAATATTCTGAGCCTCCCTCAAACCGCGCAGGCAAACTTATCAGTCTTACAGCTGTCTTTGGCTTGGCTGCTGCTGGAGTTTACCTTTATCCTAAATTGACTGGAACATCCGCCTCGGCTGCTGAAGATGAGAAAAATCAAGCTCCAGTCAAGGCTGAGATCGAGTTTGAGAAGCCTCGCAAGAAGGTCAAATCCAAGGAAGAGAATCGGGATCTTATCAGCTCACAACATGCTCAAGTCAAGCATAGCTGGGAGCACCCCGGAGTCTATGCATGGGGTTCCAACGTTGGCAAGGTCATCGATCCGAAATCTAGTGAAAAATATGTCAAAGCACCTCGAAGGATATCCTACTTTAACGACCAGGTCCTTCGAGATCTCAAATTGACGTCCATCTTCGGTGCAGCCGTTACTGAGAAGGGTGACTTGGTTCAATGGGGTCTTGGCTACAACCAGAAGGACCCTTCCCCAGTTCCCACACTTACAGGCAAGGACATTGTCAAGATTGATGTTTCACTAGACCGAATCATCGCTCTATCGCGAAAGGGTGATGTCTATTCCATTCCAGCGTCTCGCAATGACCAGGAAGGTGGCCTGAAGGAGGAACAGCAGAAATCTTCCTGGTCTATCTGGGGATCTGGTGGCGCGCGGGAGAACATCCATTTCCGCAACTTGACACCATCCACTCTCGCATATGGCGAAAGCGTGAAGGACATCAGTACCGGACAGGAACACTGTCTTATGCTTACCTCAAAGGGACGTGTTTTCTCCGCTGCGGCTAGTGCTCTCGAGTTTCCTTCCAAGGGACAGATGGGTGTTGCTGGCTTGACCTGGCACAACAGGCCTAAGGGTCCTTACGACCAGCCTCACGAAGTTACTACTTTGAAAGGATTCGAGGTATCGCAAATTGCTGCTGGCGATTACCACTCTGCTGTTCTCGACAAGACTGGACGTATCTTTGGATTCGGTGACAACTCTTTTGGACAGTTGGGCATTGATACCGACTACGGTCTCTCAGTTTCAGAAACCCCAGTTATGCTTCCTACAAATATGTCATATGCCAGCACCGGGCTCATACCAACGGTTACATCTATAGCAGCAGGCGGAAACAACACTTTCTTCACTGTGGACGCAAAGGCCTCTACAGTTCCTGGCAGCAAAAAGGCTCTTGCCCCAGCAAGAAGGCTCCCGCCTGTGACCACGGACTTGTGGGCTTGTGGCCAAGGAGTTTACGGAACATTGGGTACCGGTCGATGGTCGCATGTATCTGCTAAGCCGACCAAGGTGAAGGGTCTCTCGTCTCTTTTCGAGTTTGACGAGAAGACCAACACGATGTGTCCTATTAGGCTCAAGTCCCTGTCAGTTGGCGCTACCCATTGCTCGGCTATCATGGACAACGTGACCGAGTTGTCGATATCGAGCCAAGGTACAGAGAACGAGACCAACTGGGGTGCCGATGTCGTATTCTGGGGTGGCAACGAGCACTTCCAGCTTGGCACTGGTAAGAGAACCAATTTGAATGCGCCAGCGTACATCGCGGCTCTGGACAGTCCCGCAGATGCTCGTAAGGAAGGCACAGAGGGTTTTCATCGGCTGTGCGTCACTCCTCGCAAAACAGTCCGCTTGGATGGTGGAAAGGGCCGAAAGGTATCTTTGGAGCAAAAGGTCGAGTGTGGCAAGTATGTGACTGGCGTTTACTCTGCCGTTTAAGACGACAAGCCATAGGGCTCAATTTGTAAGAACACTACTACTGTATTATCAGAAATATATAATCATGTATTGTATCTACGAGGACACGGTACGGCGTTGGACGGAATTTGCCAGTTATGAACCTTCTTTTCTGCGAACTTGTAGTCTGCTGCTTGCAAGAAGACTGAATAAAATGAATCTCATGTCTCAATTAGGCTATCGTATGTTAGCTTCGTCCGATCTCCCTGTCAGATTTCTACAGGGGCATGGATAAGTCCTATTATAGTAGGAACTTGGACCAATATGGATGGGAATGGAGTTTAATTTGGCCTCCGCAATGCAGGTGGATAGTACGGTATTACAGAGTACTGCTGAAGGAATCAACTTGCTGGCAAAAGGGATAAATAGTAAGATGTTGGTTATCGTTTTCTTACATACGGCTGAAGGAGTTGATTGATCGGACCAAAACCCGTTGTCCGTAGACCAAAATAGAAACAGTAGACAATGGCCATGTCGTCCAACAGCCGCCACGCTACTAAAATTATCCTGCCCACGCTTTAGTCGACAGCAGTCCAGTGTGAAAGGTACTGTGTGTACAGGGGCAGTACAGGGGCAAAGGGGAAAAAGAAATTTACTAGACCAGGTACCGTGGAACTATCGACTCTAGATTGACATCCAAGATAAATTGAGTGCATGATCAGCAACGTTGGATTTGCCCAGAGCCACGGGATTGGGTACTCTATGTACTTGTCTTAATAACAAAAAGGAATGTTCTTAGAAGAGATCTGTCAAATATCATCAGAGGCAAGACCATGAAATTGATTACTTGCAGATCAGGCCCTGCATCCACTGTAACAAGGTCCTCACAACTGCCGTAGTTCAGGTAGGCATGCCCTGAAGGAAAGGAAAGTACAGAGTATAAGCGGGTGCGATCAGACACTTTCTTTCCCCACGTTCCACCTCTTGCAGTCTTTTTTTTCACTGACGTGACGTCTTTTTCTGAGACTCACGTTCGCATCCATTACTTGGTCACGTCGTCACGTCACGTCACTCGTTCCTGGCCTAAAACGGTACCACTCCATCACTCACTCTTAGTAGTAGGTAGCCCGTAGATATTCTTGCCTAGTTTCATTTATTTATCACCATCGTCAAAATTTTTATTTCCTCCCCTTCCTTTTACTTTTTTTTGCTTACTCTCCTTTTGTCTACATACTTCCTCCCCTTTCTGGTCCCGTCATCTTTTCGCCTCCTCGTAACCTGCTCTAGTACATACGGTACTGCACTGCATTTGACTTGCGCCCCATAGCCCACACGGATCCGACCCCTGCCCTGTCTGGCCTCCACCAGCCAGGAAGACCCGACGACACTATTCCTCTTCTTGGGCCCAAATCTCCGTCGACTCTACTTCTTATACTTGGGCGTCCGCCGCTGGTCAGCCCTCTGCTGAAATCTGTGACAAGTCCCTCCTACTGGTGCAGCTTTTGCTTCTCCTTGGGGACCTCACGCCAGTCTTTCCAGTATCCCGACGCCATGGACAGGATCCCCAAGTTCAGGCGCAAACCTAAGAAACCTACCATCGAAACCTCCGTTGAACGCTCCAGCAGTGACACTGCCGACAGTATTGCCAGCTCCGAACTGCAGGCCGCAAACCTCCAGTTGCAACTGCAGCAAGGACAACCTCAACCACAGAAGACCAAACTCTCCAAGAGAGCAGCTTTCAAAAATTTCCGGTTGCGTAGCTCTGCTAAGAGAGCGCGCGACAGCCCACCCGCCGAGCTGCCTTCCAGCCCTCCTCCGCCGGCCGTCGTGAGCCACGATGGTGTCAAGAGTCGACCCGTCACGGCCGAAGACGATGTGCCAGGCAATAATCATGGGGCACAGCCCCGAATTCCTGCCTTCCTAGAGTCTTCATTGCAAAGTATGAAATTGGACAAAGAGTGACAGGCCCGTTAATAAAATACTGATTTCTAATAGATATCGACTTCAAATTCCAGGAGTTACAATGGGCCGAGCGCGAGCGAGTTCAAGAGGGTACAAAAAACGAAGCAGACCAAGATTTCAAATGGGGTACTTTCAAGCAAGTCGATGTTCAGGAAAAGGGCGCGATGGATCGCTACGTCAACATCAAGCCATGGAATCACAACCGAATCAAGCTTCAGGTGCCTGAGCAAGAACTTGACTATGTCAACGCCTCCGAGATTACAGTTCCTTCGGTCTCCGATCCTGATACAGAGCCGTTGCGGTATATTGCTATGCAAGGGCCGACTATTCCCTCGATTGACTACGTTTGGCGCATGATTGCCGAACAAATGTCTTCGCCAGCTGTTATCGTGCAGCTTACAACCATGGCAGAAGGCGGAGTTGTCAAATGTCACCAATACTTTCCTGATGACGAAGAACAACCAACCTGGACTCTGAACGAACACGATGCATGGAATGACAACTGGCAAGCTCAAGTCACATACGATTCATACGAGGAGCTGGCCGAAGGCGCCATTGAGAAGCGTAAATTACTCATGCGCCTCAACGATGAAGAAGAACCGCGCGTTGTGTGGCATCTTCTTTACCGACGATGGCCTGACTTCGGAGTGCCTGAGCTCGAGGATCTTGATGGGTTCTTTGACCTCATGCAGCTGTCTCGCGAACTGAGTGCACCCACTAATCCACGGATAATTCACTGCAGTGCTGGCGTTGGTCGAACTGGTACGTTCATCACCCTGGAGCATCTCATGCGTGAGCTTGAGATGGGCACTTTTGAGAATTACGACGAGCCAAATGAGGGCCCTGACCTGATATTTGAGACTGTCGACCTTCTCCGAGAACAGCGCGTGGGTATGGTTCAAGGCCGACCTCAGTTGTTGTTCATTTATCAAGTCATGCGAAAACTGTGGCAAGACAAATATGGCGTCGACGAAGAGGGTAACGAACCTGCAGCTAAGAGACTCGAGGTGGGCGACCCTTTCGTTGATGGCTCAGCGCCAGCTTCAACGTAGACCATTCAAGGTACTACCGTCACAAGATGAAAGAAGTGGTCGTGGATGTGCCTTGTTCGGCATCTGTTGTAAGGATGAAAATCATCTGTTTAGGGGGCTTATAGAGACAAACTCGAGGCATGAGACATGCGGTAATGTTAAGGTCGGAGTTGGGATAAAGGCTTTCTGGATGGTCGCTGGGTTTTGGTGAGAATGTCGGGGTTTGCTAATATTCCATTATGAGTTTCGGGATACGATTTGCTTGTGTGTTTATATGATATTGGTGGGGAATGTATGATCAAGCATGGAAGGGGTTCAGGGGTAATGATATCCATATATAGAGCTCGCATCTCGTAATGGAGAGATGACGATGACACAGGAGCACTCAAGTCAGGAAAGACTTGCGGAGGTTTTTATTTAGTATTCATGATACCACAAGGACGAATAAGGATTGGTTGTGACTGGCAGCTATCTAACACATAACATTCAAATAGGTACGTACCTACGTAACGATACCCCAGCGCACACTCTGTGGACCATCTGTGAATCTGTTTGTGAACGTCATGAATATGAGAAACAGCTTTTGTATTATGGTTTCGAAGACTTTTTCCTATCTGTCTTAACCTTAGATAATTGAGTGGTCTTGCTATCTAGGTAGGTATTGTTCTGGCCGTGTGCCCATCCATATGTGTATCAACTTCATTACCACAATACGCTCTACTTAATTCGAAAATGGTTCAAAACAACGAAAATAACAATCTCTATAAGCAAATAATCACAAAATTAGGCGCTAATCACGAGTGTAACAGTCTCCTTCTCCTTTTCAGTGACAGTGACAGTAGCCTGGTCCTTGTCTGTGACTGTCACAGTGAAGTAGACGGATACAGTAGGTGTACCGTCCACGATGATGGTTGTGGCATGCGCATCATTGCCAGTGCGAGTAACAGCATCGGGCTTCTTGTCAGCCTGGCTGTCGGCGTTGGCTTCAGTGGCCGCGGGAGCAGGAGCCTTTGTTGGCTTGTCGGGAATAGGAATGAGTTCTACAGATGTAGGCTTGTCATCACCGTCATCATCGTTATCATTATCGCCATCATCGCCACCTGATGGGGTAGTGGGCTGGGCTTCGTCAGGCTTCTTAATGGACTTGGTCAAGGTTGTGCCGCCTGGGAGATTGACTGAGGTGGCGCTTGGCTCAGCAGGAGGAGGAGTTGTGGGTGGGAGGTCCTCATAAGCCTTGGTGGGTTGAGGGTTGGAAGGCTCTTGTGGGTTGGTCTGGGGAGGCTTCTCCTCATTTGGCTGAGATGGCGATTCTCGAACAGGCTGAGACTGAGCTGGTGGAGAAGGACGTTCCGGTTCCGGTTGAGAGGGTTGCGGAGAACTAGGCTGTGCAGGCTGTTCTGTGACAGGTTGGCTTGGCTGCTCCGGGGCTGGTTGAGTTGGTTGTTCAGGAGCAGACTGGGTAGGCTTCTCAGGCATAGGCTGGGTCTGTATGGGTTGCTGATAGTCAGGCTGAGAAGGCTGCTCGCCGACAGGCTGGGATGGCCCGGTGGGCTGGGCTGGCTGTTCCTGGGCAGGTTGACTAGGCTGCTCCTCAACTGGCTTGCTAGTAGGTTCGGGGCCTGCACCATCATCGACAGTAACGATAGTGGTAATTGTAACAACAGGAACTTCAGGTTGTTCTTGAGCTGCAGAAGTAGGTACTGGTTGACTGCCCTCGTTTCCGTTACTAGGGGCAGTGTTCTCATCACCGCCTCCAGGGGTTCCTCCAAGAATCTTAGCCGCAGTGGCAGGATCCTCACAGATTATCTTGATACCACCCTCAACGTTGTACAAAGGGAGAGCAAAGCACTTCTCTCCCTGGGTTTCACAAGAAAGAAGCTCGAAAGCGCCATCGTCACCGCATAGAGCCATCTGTCCGTTGATACAAGCAGCTTGGCCCTGGGTACACGCAGTTTCAGGAGTGAGTTTCGCGAAATCTTCGTTGTACTTTCGAGCATCAACTACGTTGCTAGCGTAAGCTGGAGCGGGAATTGCACTCGTGCCTGTAGGAACTTCGGTATTGATTGTAGGCACGCCATTGGCTGGCGAGCCTGTAGGAACAATCTTTTCTACTGACGAAGTCTCAGGGGAAGAAGGGTTCGAAACTACAGCGGTAGTTGAAGGTCCGACGGGTGCTGCGGGCTGTGTGTTGGAATCAGGGCCTGGGTACTGAGGCATAGCATTTGAAGGAGCAGGAGATGGTTGTTGGACTACTGAAGTCTCTGCCGGGGCTTCAGGTTGCTCGATTGCAGACGTAGCGGGAGTCTCGGGCTGAGCCGGTTCTGGAGTCGGGTCAGGATTCTGGGGTTCGATAGGTGCTGAGGTTGCAATAGGAGAAGTCTCTGCAGGAGCATCAGGCTGTTGGCTTCCAGGATTCTGCACAGGAGAGTATGTCTGCTTGTCCTCAGATGTAGGAGCAGGGTTGCCAGGTTGGACAGGTTCGGAAGCAGGAATTTGACTCTCAGGCTGAGCGACCTCTGAAGTTGGTGCGGGTTGGGGTTGAGCGTCGGATGTAGTCTCAAGCTGCGGTTCCTTGGGCTGAGCTACAGAAACGGTCTCAGTAATAGCAGTAGGACTTGCCTCTGCAGCTGAAGTCTCCGGAACATCTGCTACTGGTGTGGTAGGAGGGGTGGGGTAGATGTTGGAAGGATGCTTAGGGTTAATCGGGAATGCAGTATCGCCAGGGGCCTGCGTTGTGATGTATTCGCTAGGAGTTGGTTGATACGCAAATGTGGTTGTCACATCCTCGACGGGTGTAGTCTGAGGCTGCTCGTCTGCGGGAACAGTTGCTTCGGGAGAGGTTGCTTCAGGGGTTGCAGTCTCTTGGATAGCACTTGGCTTGGTACTCTCTCCCTCTGATGGCTGTAGTGTACCAAGATCAACAGTCGAATCGAGGACCCTTGTCTCAGTGTTCTCTGGCTTTTGAGCGACCTCGGTAGTGGGAACCTCGGGGGCAGCAGTAGTGGCCTCGTTGACTGGCTTGTAGGTCGGGGCCTCACCCGCTGAGCTTGGAATCTCCTTTGTAGCCGGACCAGACTCAGTAGGTACTGCACTATCCTCAGGAGGTGGGTACTGAGGCTGATCGGCCGCCGAAGTTGGCGCTTGAACTTCAGTAGCAGGATCCTTGGGAACAATAGAGGTTGTAACAATCGGCGCGGAAGGGTTCTGGGTGAAAGTTGGCTTGTTCACAGGCTCTTCTTGAGTAGGTTGCTCAGCTGCACTAGTTGGCTGAGGAGCATCATTGGTTGGCTGGACAGGAATGACCTCGACCGGTTCAGGCAGGCCAGAGTAGGGGCTGTTCTTCTTGTCATCGCTCGGGCTATTTGAAAGTAGAGGGTTAGGATTGGGAGTCGAGTTAAGGGTCTCGAATATGGGTCGCGGCGTAGTTTGATCGCCGCTGTCCGACCTAGCATATATAGTCAGATATAGCTCTTCATGGCCTGTTTTCAAGTCCGGTTCATACCCATATCCGTCGTGAGCCGCAGTAGGGGCTTGCGAGTTTTCCATTCTAACATCAAGGAAAACGCCAGGGTTTCTTTTTTCTCTGCCAGTCCACATAGGGCCAGCCTGTGCGGACTGGGCAGCCAAAAGGAAGGAGATGGCTACAGCGAGCCTCATTCTATTATAACGCATGATGAATGACAAATTGATATAGACGTAGGAAAAGGAAAGAGTGTTTTCTCGTGAGATTGGAAAAGATATGGTCGTGTCGTGTGTCTCGTTTGTCGTTGGTACGTGAGTCAAAGCCTCGTGTAAGTTGTAGTGATAAAAGTCGAAATGAAAAGATAAGTTTGTCGAAATGCTTCCTCCGAGATCCAAATAGATTAAGAGTCAGTAAAGCCAAACAATGGCGTTTATCTGCGAGCAATAATTCACTTGTTCAATACCCTGAAACCGAGACACACAAACTGAGTACAAGGAAAAGCCGGCCTTGTTAACACAGAATGGATAAAGGGAATGACGAACAGGGGAAGCGAACAAAGCTATGAAAGAAAGATGGAGAGATAGTATGAAAGAGAGTCACACAAAGAAAGAGAGATAGAGATAGGAAATTAACTTGACAAAAGGAAAAGGGAAAGGGAAAAAATCTGAGAGTTAGATTCAGAGAGAGTGAGTGTTGTAGTAAGTAAGAGTGAATCCATTCGAAGTTGAGCAGGTAGAGCCAGTGTATATGCAATGCAGTACCTCCTTCCCCCCAAGACCCCAGGAACAATTCATAACCAATAAGCGCCAGGAAAAGACGATGAATCGACTCACAGGGAGTCTCATCTCGTATCGAATCTGATCGATTTTCACGGCAGCAAACTACCAGACTAACCCGGTCGTCAACTTAGACTCCTTGTCATGGATCCATGATCCCCAGTCAGAGTCAGAGTCTGAGTATCACGACGCGCCCAACCCAAGTAAAGACCCCAGCAACTCACTCAAATAGAAATGGACCCAAGTAAAACATTTCCCACATATAAAAAAAGAATTCTCCAACCTTCTCAGCCAATCGCTCTCGTTTCGTTATTGGCAAGTTGCACGGTAAAAGACTGGCTGTAAGCGCTCTGTTTCAACCGTCTATGCGCGGCCTGTTCCTATTGGTTCACCGTCTCCACTACGGCCCGACCTTACTGGGGTTCAGTTGCCAATCGTCGCCTCTCCACTGAACCGCCATGCGGCCTTACGGTGCAAGTACAAGCCTTTTTAGTGCTTGTTGCAGGGGGAGCCGGGGTTCGTGATGCCCTCATCTCTGGCCTTGCTTTGCCTTGGCTTGACAACGGGAGATTGACATGGTCATGATCATGGTCAAGATCATGCCGTATTTGGACTTGGTCGACCCATATATGGCCTTTCAGTTCTAGACCAGATCAGCCATTTTAATTTCCTCTCTGGATTCTCCTCCTTGACTGGCCAGACAAGAATAGACTCCCTCCAGAACCGTCTTCTTGGGTCTCAACATCATTTGACGATAGCCGCCCGTCATTCGTAAGTTACCATGACCGTACTTCAAGGCCGTGGCTTAGCTCTTAGTCGTCAACTACAAAAGAGATAGATCCCTTTTCTTAACTTTGCATTACTTCTTGTGCTACTATTGTTTCAGCTACCCAACGCCTTATTCATGTTATACAAATCCAGGTATCCATGCATGGGTATATGGTATACAATAAGCGCCACCGCGTCTAAATGCCACCTTTCTGCTTTTGTCTATCCTCAAAGTACAACAAACTCTTCCACAAGCCAAGCTTTGTATCCAATCCACTACGCCACTTGGCCTGGAGATGATGACTCTTCCCTTTCTTCTTCCTCTTCCTCCTCCTCCTCTATCATCTCGTCCGCATCCTCAGAAAATACTCTTCTTCTGAGATCATTGACAGCATCACGCTGCTCTTTCGAAGTCTTGTGCTCTGTGACTATCCAATCTATGTTCAGATCGTGGACATCGGTAATCTTGTTGTTCCTGTAATGGAGAAATCGTTCGCGGGCCCAGGTTGAGACGTCCCTCAACTCCTTCACGCCGTTTCCATGGCTTTCGATGTACTTGTCCACCACCGTGTCATCCGGCCACTCCCATATTCTGTTCTCCATAACGCCTTCAAAGACTTGCTTGACCTTTCGACGTCTGATCAAAGGCTCCGCAAATGCACGGAACGCACACAACGTTTCGATCATGTCCAAGTCTTGCGGCAGCTCCCCCATGTTCTGTATCTCTTCTTGAAGCTCCGGCAAGCTCCACTCCCGGATGAGCCACTTCATCATGTCTGACATCGCCCTGACTTCCCCTGCAAACGCCAGCGCCAGCATCAAATTGTGGGCGACAGATGGCATCACCGGATCCCTTCGCGCTCGCATCATGTCCGCGTGTGACACGTGTAAGCTATCTGCTGGGCGTGATCCCTCTTTTTCCTTCAAGACAACGGAGTAGAACAGGCCCATTAACCGTTCCCCAACAATTTCAAACATTGACAATGCCGAGTGCTCTGGCACATTCCTGATGTACTTGGTGTTCTTACCAGCCTCAATGGCCTGGGCCTCGTAATGAAGCGCGAATGAGTTGCTGTCCGCCTTGTCTGTTGGCAGAGTCTCTGCCAGCTTCTCCACCTCTCTTCGCAAGATCTTCCGTAAAGTTTTGGCGAGCTCGTTAACAATAACCAGGTTCATGGACTTATCGACATCGATATGATCCACGACATATAACCACAGACGGAGCTGTGCCTCGAGGGTAAGTTGTAAGCGTCCATGGTGCTGCGCAAGTTGTTTTAAGATAGGCGCCCACACATAGGATGACCAATTAGCATTGTTGCCGCTCAGGCGACGCTCTGCGAGCCGGATAGCACGTATGAGATTCTTACCGCCAAGATTAGGGATCTTGGAGAGGAGTTCCATATAGGCTGAGAACAGCGGTAAGGGGATTTTCCTCAATTGATTAGTTGAAGGAAAGGCCATCGTCAATGCGTGGTAGTTCTTTCGAGCAGTGCTGCCGTCCTCTAAATACCGATGACCTGCAGCGACATTCTCAGCGTTAGAGACCAAGATGCGAAGGCACTGTTCGTCCGGGCGGATGTCGTCTTCCACCATCATGCTATACAGTTCTCCTGGTGTCGGAGGCTGCAGTCGCAACTTTTCCAACTCTGTCAAGTTTTTGTCTTCATTCGTGAGATAGTTAAGATGGTTATCTCCGGGCAATGTGCCGTGACGAGGATCAGCTTCCCTGGCGTATAACCTTTGAAACATGGCGGTATATTCGAGTACCCCAGGCTTCATGCCTGGCTCCGGGGGGTTGTTGAACCGCTGCCATGCTTCATGAGCATTCCTCGTCGCTCTGATGGATGCTGCCCAGGCTGACACCTTCCGGGCTGTGTTGATTTGCACCCGCTGCTGGATTGTTGGACTGCCATCGGGTGCCAGACCGTATAGAATATCGATGACTTCGTCGACCTCCTGTTTAGGAAATCCCGCTTCCTGCATCATCATCCCTGCTCGAACAACGCGAGACCAGCTTTCCTCGGCCTCCATGGCCTCATCGATGCCATCCGCCGGTACCAAGTACGGAGGCCACGACTCTGAGTGTCGAGATGCGGCATGCCGTTCATCCATATTCTTAGGCATTCCAGCCAGAACAGCTCTGATGGCCTCAAACCCGTTTCTGTCTACCGACAAGGGTTGCGGGAGACTATCAGACATCGCCAGAAGGATATGTTGGGCCGCCCAGATGTACGCATATGGTATCGCCTTATGCTCCGCCCCAGATCCCATCCGAGAAGCGATAGTTCTGAGTGAATCATTGAAGAATCTGCATTGTGCGTGGTATGCTTCTGCCGTGGGCTCAGTCGCCGGGGTTATCTCCGAGGCGCCGTGAGAATTGGCTCCCAGCTCTACAATAAACTCTGCCATTATCTCAGCGAGAACAATTAAACGCCTCGGTTCTATGCGACGACAGTGGAAAGCGAGCCGTTCCATATGCTCCATGACCTCTTTTGGTGCGAATTTCTGCATTTGAGTGCGTGCACGCCCCTCGATATACAATCTCACATCCGTGATTCGTTTCTTCTCTGCCGTAGTCTTCAGTCTCCTTCTGAAGTATTCCAGTAAACCATCCAAGGTCGAGACTTGTCTGATCCTCGATGACAATCTTGACACATAGCTGAAAATGAAGCCAGGCTTCACACTCGAATCTACCAGAAACAAGTGACATCGCTCTTCATCAGTTCTGGCGAAAAGAATATCGACGTATTCGTTCAGACGTTCTTGCGAATGTCCGTTGTACTCCATCACACCCATCAAACGCTTCCATTCCTCTTCTGGGTGCAGGGCTTTGGCGACCTCTTCCATGCCTATCGGATCGGCTGCTACTTGTCGTCGAATATGCATTTGCAACAAGACGATAGGTAGGCGCATACTCCGAATACTGGCGACGTTTCTCTGTAATGATGGATCCGGGTCGGTTATTGCAATATATCTGCGGAGTAAAGTGGGAGGACTTTGCTCTGCCCATCTTTTTTGCATGTTTAATTTTCGCTCTATTCGGTCGCGCATGTTGTTCAACGGTAATGTGAATTGTTCGGCATTTGTGTCTTTTCGATCATTGACTAACTTTCGCTTGAAACCAGGGTTCAGTGAGGATCGGTCAACCTCCATGCGACGCTGCAGTATCGCATCTTCAACCTTCTGAGCTTCTGGGCTAGTGACATCTTCTCGATCTCGGTCTCGTTTTAATTGAATTTTAAGCTCGGCCTTGGATGGAAGTCTATCATGACTGCGGCGACGCTCGGATATTACAGCTTCGATGCTGTCGAGTATGGAAGATGACCGACGAGACTGAATGGAACTTGGGTAGTAGGTAGTCTGGAAACAAAAGAATTGTGAGCTTCAAGTTCTTGGAATTGGGTTTGAAAACTTACCTTGGCTTGGGTTACCACATGCTGCGACGCCTGCCATCCATGCCTCAGCTCCCGGGTTGCACTTCTCAGCATCTCTCCCTCATTTCTTCCGGGCTAGCGCAATGGCTTAAACAGAAGGATATTATAAGTGAACTCGGTGATGGGAGGCAGATAGTGAGAAATGACGTGGGAGGGAAATGATTGATTGTTGTCCACCAAAGTTTCTGTATGCGCCAATCGAGTTTATCGGATTATCAGGTTTAGTTTTAATTCGCACTCAACTTGGCCAACCATTCCGAGGTTTCCCCAGTCCCATCATGACAGGCCCTGTTACTACACTATTAATCTGATCAAGTTGGGAATGTAATATTGTCTTGTATCTTTTCTGTGATAATTTGGATGAATTGTACTGTTTTTTCTTTTCCTTTTTCTAAAGATTGTGATTTCGCTACGTACTCCGTTGTCACTCAAAGAGCAATATCATGCCTCCTAGGCATAGTATCTTAGATATCACGATTCTACCAAAAAGCATTGTACTTTTCCTATTTTTGCTGCTTTCCTTTATATACTTCGATATTTCATAGACACATAGTACAGCGGCGCAGGGACTTGTGATTCAATCACCTTGTGACTTGCCCTTCTTCTTCTCTTCATCCTCTTCTGCCTTGTCCTTTCGCTTCTGTACCACCTCCCAGTTATAAACTCTAGCTACAGCGACCTCCATGGTCTGAGTCCTGTCAGTAACAATTCAGGGCGGTAGGGGGAGCTATACAGCATACCGTGATCTGCTCGCGAAGAAAGTCCAAGTCCTCTTCGCAGTTTGACAAGCTTGTCTTTGCTGTCGAGAGCTTAGAGCTCAGTAGTGTCTCCGCCTCGTCTATGGGGTATGAGAGCATGACGTTGGCCTAAAATTAAACGTCAGTTCCATGCTGGTAATTTCGATAGCGATTGTCTTACTCCGAGCCAGATATAGACCTCCTCAGTCGCGGGTATCTTCGCCTTTGAATACAAGGTGTCGTTAAGCTCGAATGTTGTCTCTATCGCTTCATCATCGTCCTATGACTTGTATCAATACTGCTATGCATGTACATATACTGCACGTGCGTACCTTTCTTAGCTTGAGAAACTTGACCGAGTCGAGAGTCTTCTGAATATCAGGGATTTTGTCCTTAAGGCCGCCCATTCGCTTCTGTAGGTTCATCTCCATGAATTGGTATTTCCTACCCCGCCATGCTCGGTCAGCGCCAGTTCTATGTCGAGCTGCATGGAGCAAGCTTTCGAGGGCATGTATTGTCCCAGAGCTCCAAGCGATTGTAAACTCACGAGATCATCTCTTGGAAACTGCGGAGAGTGGGTTCGACGTCATCTCGTGTGGTAACATAGTCCTCGACCTTATCGACAAACGGGGCATAGGGGATGCCCCGCGGATTGGTAGGTGTAGCATCTTTACTATTTTGTATCAGTTTCTGCTTGTTTTTCTCGTATCTAGATGGAAAGGGATTATCTCTTAGTCTGACCTTGCTGCTGCTTCCTTTCCTTTTGATGCCATCTTGTCGGTGCTGTACTTCAAAAACAAGAATGAGGTACCTGCTGTCTTGAAGCTGCCAGGCGTGGGCGGGTTTTGCGACTGGGCGACATTTCGTCAGTGGGGTCTCTCGTTCCTCACCTGGCTTCGGTGAGCGGTGAAGGTGGGGCATTCACCTTGATTGCTATAAACCAGAGTCTCTATCAGCAATATTTAACAAGCTCTATATGAGAAATTTTGAACGATAGTGAAATTTAAGAGCTGAATTACTAATATGAGAATGCCTTACAGAATCGCCTTAAATATAATAAGAAAGAAGAACAGAAAGTAGTGAACTTAGAAACTGCTTCTTTTGGCAAGTATTATAACTAGGTACTATCCAGATCTCATGATTGGAAAGATAAGAGGCTATATATCTTCCTAATTCTTGATGAACCGGAATTTAGATTTAAATGTTTACCTAGGAGTTACTCCATGTCTAAAATCGCATCGCTGACGGACTGAAGCTTTACAGAAGTATTGGCAATCTTGGCGAAGAACTCGTGAGACGCATCTTGAGTCTATAGATCTAAAGCTTGTCATGTGTGAATTCAGCTTTTAAGCATCAGTCTTCCCTGGTTTAGGTACCACAGCATCAATCACATTTTCTCTCGGAGGCCGTCTTTCATGGTTAAGTTTTGAAGAAGCTCGCTGCGCGCCTGTAGGCACCAAACCCTGAGCTTAAAGCGAAAAATGAACATCTATATACTCCTACCAAGAAGACTAGTATTCTGGACATTGTCGTCTTTGGAATATAAAATGTACGTATTGCTGCCCTTGTTCATGTCACTAGTCTCACCATGTTGCAGTACCCAAATACACTCACTGCATCGATCTTGGGATTGCGTTAACTTAAACCATGAGGATCGAAATAGGCAAGGGAGACAATATCACTGAACTCCACTCACTATTGCACCAAGAACAGCATTTTCCCTTCAAATCTGACCCCGAGAGATATCACCCGCCACGGCCCGAGGTTGAGAAGACGTTTAATCGGTTTCCGGATCACACACATTGGCAGATGTCCGAGGTAACTGAATCCCTGAGATCTGGCCAGGAGACTGGACCACCAATGCATTACACTCAACCCCAACGATTTATGCGCGAAGTGCTTCGCAGAAATGTTCAAGCTGAGCGCCGTTGCCCATACGGAACGATTGGTGATGGTCGTCCTCGTCCGGGATCTGTTTCGCTCTCACCACCTCAGGAAGAGGAGACAGAATCTTCTCCGCCTCTAACATTAAGGGAGCTGGTTATGACATCTGTCCCTGATACACCAGATAGAAACCCGCCACCTTCTCCGTATCACGATGCAGAAGGTGGACCAGATGGCCTTAACCCAACCACTCATCTACCCAGGTTTCCCGAGACAGAGTCAAGGGAAAACCCTGCTTTATACTCTTCTCCATTGGGTCCCTCTCGACAACTCATTTATCACGCCCATAGAGGCATGCTCTTGAATCGGTCAATGTTTAATGGGAGGCGGCCGGGTTCGCCAAGACAACCAGATTCGACCATGTGACAACATTTGAGCTGAAAAACAAACCATCTTTAGATGAGGATTTGGTGTCGGTGGGAACTCGAGCATAGCAACGTGTTTTGCTTTATGCCAAATAACACTGCAGTCAGAACGATATAGACTTGGGAGGAACTCCTGAATTGATGATATTTCGAACGTGAAACAAATCAGTGCCCAATGTCCCCAATGAAGTCACCGTTCTAGCAACATCATAGGTATATTGAGTTGGCATAAATCGTATAAAACCATCCAGTCATAAGTCGTGGTAAGGTATACCTACATGACTAAGGCCAAACCCCAAAGGTTGCCCTAATCCATTCGCTTCTTACTATCTGCCAAATCTCCAATATCGGCACTGTTGTCCAGGGCATGGGTATTGGTTGAAGCCTCGTGTGCTTCTTCCTCGTCCCAGTCATCGTCGATCTGATTCTCATCCCAGTTATCAACCTCTTCTTCTAGAGTGCGAGCTCGACTCGTCTCGTCCACCACGCCAGTTTCGTGGCCTTCGCCAAGCTCAACGTCACCTTCGTCCTCACCAGGAACGGCACTGTACCGTCTACGTCGCTTGCGCTCGAGCATTCGCTTGTGATACCACGAGCAGAGTCCAACGCCGAGTAAGCTGCCTATCACATTCGCAACAATGTCATATAAGTCGAATTCCCGGCCATTGTCGAGAAAGCTCTGCACGAACTCGGATCCAACACCAAGGACGATGGTACAAACCACCAAGGTCATGTTCATGACTCGCCTTCGATTAGTGTCGACAACCCAATAGAATACGACGGTAATTGTGAAAAAGGTGATGAAGTGTAGTACTTTGTCGTTGATATATTGACCAAGCTGTATCGAGGTCAGGCCGGCATAGGCGGCGATGAGGAGCAAGAGCAGGAAAACACCTGACAACGAGTAGTCAATATCACCCATGATATAGCATTGTATCGAATGCAATCAAATGACAATCCACTTCTGATCCTCAATTAGGACGAACACAACGCAATGACGTACCTGCAACTGGGAGTCGTATTCTCATGATGAAGTGTAGCTATGGAGCAAAAGCCAAGCTCTTGGTCAATGCTGTGTTTCTTTAGGGAAGCGCTCTGAAGAGTATAACGCCTACTTAATATTGGAAGGGGGTTCCCTGGTGTTTGCGATGTTAGGCCCTTGAGCTATTATACGTTCAAGGTAAAGAGGCTGGGCGTTTAGAGACGAAGCTGAGAGAAATGCAACCGTGGAGCTCAAAAGTGACGATTGTCTTTGTGGCTTGAGTGCTCCAGGAAAGTGGCGGTGCACAATCGAACATGACAGGGTTAGGTACCAAGCAGTTGCCAATAGAATCGGGAAGGGAGTGGAAACGTGGGCTCTTGCGTATGCATCCCCCAGACCCCAGCAGCCCAGCGTCAAGGTGTCAGAAGAATTGGCCATCGAGAGTATAAGAGACGAAATAATTTGGTTATTATATGTGAGCTTAGACTAGCAATTAGACTGATTTATTTCCATAACCTAAGCCTCAGAGGACAATTCTTCTGACACCCACCCGCCCAGCAGGCTCAGACGTAGTAGCTGTCCCGTCGTTTTCTTCTTTTTCTTTGGCGCTGGTGATCTCATGGGTCCCCCGTTCTAGACTTGCGCGTGCAGGCACAGACTCAGGCACAGGTACAGCTGCCCCTCATATTCCCCAACGATCTTGTGTATCACTGGCTGGAGATCATCTTTGGGGTCGTCTGGAGAGATGGCGTCTATTCTTGGTTATTTGATGGTGGAGTCAAGGATATGTTTTGCTTGTAATGGTCTTCACAAGGTACTATTGGATGGGGTAGGCAGGATATGAACAGAGGAACAGTCAGTATAAAAAGTGAAGGTATCAATACAATTACACAGATACCTCGACACTCTAGAGCGCTGGACTGACACTATATAATGTAGTTGTCAGTTTCACGTTGTTGTGTTCTTAGTATACCCAATGCGAATACCTAGTAGTTCGTCGGTCTATGCTAAAGCTACAAGGCAAACTGTTTTGAAGGTTAGAAGCGGCGCGCCTGGTCAGCTAGAGACTGTAACTTCCGCAGGGGGTACTGCATCAACTTGTACAGAAACTGAAACTGGTTTCTCGTACTTATTTAAGTGTATATTTCTTTAACGTATCCGTTCTCCAAGCTACCCGGATATCGTGGCCTGTCCTCCCTCGATATGCCTTTGTGCTGGTTGCACGTGATCTGCTGACAAAGAACTGTCTGGTCCGTCATAAGCGTCGACCTGGAGTCCGAAGCAATTTCCTATGTACAGAATACATTGATAGTATGGTTTTGAGGTAGACAGCTGTACATAATAGTAGTAAATTGATCCAGTAAAACTGGATTCTATACTTACGAGACGACCTGAAATACAAAATACAAAATCAAGGTCTTTATCCAAATTCGAACGCGGCTTTATCGCTCCAAACTCTACGATTCGACCAGATTGGACCATAGGTACCTAGGTACCCGCAACTCTCCCCGCGAGATTCCCCCCCACGAGTTGGCCCAGCGCGCGCCAGCAGCCAGATCACTGATCACTCAGGGAAAAGTCTCCGCTTCGGGAAAGGTACCTTACAAGGCACCCCCCAAATCCTCAACCTCACCTCTTGAACAGACGACAAAACCGCAGATTGCGATCCATCAAAACACAACCTTCCACGTCTCCGTTATTCGCCAATTTCTGTCTGCCATCTCAGTCGATGCCTGCCGTTCATCCCATGCGGTCTTGAGCTCTCCAATCGCCCTCGGTTCCGCCGCACGCGAGCGCATCTTGTTGCGCATGGCGACTCGCGCCCCGTTGTCGCTGTCATCGCCCTGGGCCCATCATGTCCATCACAAACGGCCAGCCCGCCTGGCAGCCTCCTCACTTGCAGCACACAAACAGCAATAGAAGCCTGACACATCTTGACGATGTTCCGGCGCGCACACAGACACCCATTGATAATTCCAGTGTGCTGATGCCTGAGGCACAACCTGATATAGAGGACGAGAATCGACGCGCCCTATTCGCGGATTTATATCGCCAGACCGAGGACAAGGTCGCGCTATTGTTTTCCGAAGATGGCTCGTATAACTATCCCGCGATTGCCGCTCTTCGACGTTCTCCGCCCCCTATCGCCCATGTTATCCCCCCTACAACCGACCACGAGCCCATCAAGGAACCACCCCTAAAGAAAGCGAAGCGCACCATCGATGAAGACGACTACGATGATGATGACGAAGATGATGATGAACCATCACAAGCGGCCCCAAAGGTCGCTCCAGCTAATACGTTACTCTCACCATCCAAATCAGGGAGCTCGCCTGTTCATTCGGTGACATCACCAGGGAAGCACGGTGATAAATCCAAAGAACAAGACGGCTCGCAGCCCAAAGACAAAGATGGCGAAGATTCTATCAAGAAATTGGAGGAGGCTCGTACAGCAACCGAGGCCGCTGCTCGAAGGAGTTTCCACACCATCTTTCATACGCTAGAAAATGACCGCGCGGCTATGCTCGAACAACAACAACTTGAAGATTCCGAGAAGCAGCTGCAGGCCGAAATGGACCACAACCATCATCCGAGTAATAACCAAAATACCGCCCCCAACCAGGGCACTCTTAGTAGCGCCAATCTTGGCGCTTCCAGCTTGACATTGAAACACCTCATTGCCCGCATTGACATGAAACGAGACCAAGTTCGCGCCTCCGATGCTGAGTTAAGACTTTTGATGAATGAGGTTCGCAAGAACAGGAGCAAATGGGCCAGTGAAGAGAATGTCAACCAGGAAGAATTGTATGAAGCTTTGGAAAAGGTCTTGACAGAGCTCAAGGCGCATACTGAATATTCCACTCCCTTTTTGACAAGAGTCAACAAGAGGGATGCGCCTGATTATTACAACCGTAAGATGCCAGGAACAATATGCCAGGACGGTCAAGGCTAACCTTTGCTCAGTCATCAAAAATCCCATGGATCTCGGTACCATGACAAAGAAGCTGAAGAGTCTGACTTACAAATCTAAGGCGGATTTTGTCGTAGATCTTAACTTGATCTGGGATAACTGCCTTAGATATAACCAGGACATGAATCACCCCCTGAGACGTATGGCAAACGGGATGAGGAAAGAGGCAGAGAAGCTGATCCCGCTCATCCCTGATCTTGTTATCCGTTCTCGAGCCGAGGTTGAAGCTGAGGAAAGGCGAAAACAGAATGGTGGGGAAGATGATGCAGGCGAGGACTCTGACGACGAGCCCATTATGTCTTCACGAGGTCGTAAGGCTGGGGCTAAGGGTACAAGTAAAGCACGGAAGGCGCCAAACGATCAAAAAGAAGACACACCAGCAATCGATCAGAAGCCAATACTACAAGTAAATGGGCTCCTGGGAAAGGTTCGTGAGGGCTCGGAAGTGGATGGAAGTAATGGCTTCGGAACTCCGCCTATTGGAGGATCGACTACACCAAGCGGCCTTAATGGTCATTCCGGCATCGGAAGCAATGCTGACGCCATGGATATTGATGGGCCCAGCATCAATGGTTTGGCCCTCAACTCAGCATTTGGCGAAGCTGCCGAGCAGGCCTTCGAAGATGAAGAGTACAAAGTCTGGAAGCAAACCACTAAGAAGGACCGAGCCCTGGTAGCCAAGGAGAGATTTCAACTCTTCAAGGACAACAAGTTCAACACGGAAGCCCCTGCTCTAGTCCGAACCAAAGGGGGTATGCGGCGATTCTTGAAACGGCAACGGGAAGCAGAAGCAGAGGGCATCATCACCCATGCTCTTGCGAACTCGACAGCTGCGGCCTCCGACGATTCGGCAACAAAACCAACCGAGACTTTGGCAGAGGAAATTGAAGAAGAAGCTGCCAAAGTGATCCCTGATTATTACGACACCCTGAGTAACATTCCTGATATTCATCCGAAACTCCAATGGATCGAAGACGGTGAAGGGCAGGTCATCAATCAACACGAGGAGTTTCTTCGACTGGTCCCACCTGGGACATTTGTAGCGCCGCAAGGTCGTTTGACAAAGAAGATGGACGAAAACATTCATCAAATTCAAGAGACCAGGAAACTTGCGACCAGAATCTCTGTCATCAAGCAAATGCAGGTTCAAACTCAGGTAAGGAGCATCCAGATTCCATAAAGGATATAGACTCATATGATTCAGGTGTACACAAATCAGTTCCCTAAGTCGAACTCAGATCCCTTTGTGGAACAAGACATCGAGCCTCATTTCATTGCTGATGATGGTCCTGTAATGGCAGCTGAGGCGTGTCAAGACGCTCTCAAGCGTTCCATTGCCAAGGTGCTATACCACACTGGATTTGAGGAGCTTCAGCCCTCGGCCATGGATGCCTTTACTGGAATTGTCGCCGATTACTTCCAAAAGCTGGTTCGAACTTTCAACGTATACAACGAATCCGAAAAGAAATCGGTGCCCACGAATGTCGAAGGACCAAGATTCCAGCCTAGATTCACTCCTGAAGAAGTCATTCTTCACACTTTGGACGAGAACGGCCATGATATTAGCTCACTGGAGCTGTACGCCAAGGATGACATTGATCGACTTGGCGGCAAGTTGGACGGTCTGCATGAGAGGATGAAGCTACATCTCACAGATCTGTTACGACCTGCTTTATCGCAAGACGCTGGAGTTGATGGGGTTGGAGCTTTCAAGGACGGCAGTGAGCAGTTTGTCAGTGGTGACTTTGCTGAGGACCTTGGTGAAGACTTCTTTGGATTCCGGGCTTTGGGTCTGGATAAGGAGATGGGACTTGATATGATCTCAGTACCCTTGCATCTCCTACAAACCCGAGTCCGAAACATACACCAGATGCAGACACAGACAACTGGCGAAGCAGCTACGGATCTCTTCGAGCCCCTGCCAGTTTCGGATCCAGTCACCAAGGAGAATATCCAGGAGCAAGTTGGGCTGGTCAAGAACTTCTTCCTGGCTAAGCTGCACGCTAATGGCGATCAGCCCCTTGTGGAGGACGAAGACCTGCCTACAAAGCAAAAGAAGCCTCGTCCTCGTTTGGGAGCCAGCGGAAAGATTGTTACTGCTCAAAAGCGTTCTCCTAAGGAGCAACTGGCTCTTGCAAAGAAGAAGAAGAAGATGGACGCTGCTGCTGCCGAGGCTAAAGCCAACGCCAACGCATCACCTGAAAAGGGGGCACCCAATGCCACCCCTGGCAAGAAGAAGTCTATGACTAGCACGACTGGTCCTGTGCCTAATCCTGCGGTCCTCGCTTTGGCCCCCAGCATGGAACGACAAGACAGCATGCAGAGCCAGGGCAACGCTAGTCAAACCGACAAGGACGATACAATCGGTATGATGAGCCCGGAAAGCATTGCTCAGTAGGCCAAGCAAAGCTTCCGGTAGCGACTATATACGAGCCTGGTGAACAACCACTACGGAATTCTTTCTGCACCGCTTGAAACATACAATAATGTTATGTCCGGTTCCGTTCAAAACGATGCCTGGAAAACACAACAAATGTCAGGAAACCATTGAGCAATGCATTTGGAACTTTCTTTTTACATATAAATCGTGTATTACTTTTTTATTATATCTACACTTGAAGTCGTTGGTCTTTTTCACATACCCCCGCGAACAATTCGCGACAACCACGGCAGTTGGTCTTTGGTTCTTGTTTTGTTTTCCCTGCCCTTGACTTTGCATATGAGTCATCACTCAATACATCATCTATTCATGGCGTTCCTGGTTCTTTCTTATTTTATATCTTGAGGCTGTGGGTTGGCACAGCATCTCTTTGCGCGATACACAACAGGAAGGTCGCCCCAATCGACTGCGGCGGTACCCATCAAGGTGTAATATGCGAGCGGCCTTCAATGCAGGTTGATTTGGACAAACCAAAAGCGGACAAGCATGCTGTGGGATGCGGGATGGCTTTCTCAATGATTAGCCGGCGTACTGGAGGACTTACTGGAATGGTAATATGGAGGGATGGAGGCACAACCAGTCGATGACGAAGGGGAGGTGGCTCTTAGCAGGCCATCGTGCACTGTATATGAGCCGCCTCATCTTTTGTCTTTTCTTGTTTTTTCCTAGAACGACGTGATGGATGAATGGAAGGACGAACTGTGAGGATGAGATGGAAAGTGCTTGGATTGTTGGGATAGGATGGGACAGGTCATAAAGAAGCAATAAACACAGGATTGGACGATGATAAAACAATGCAATTTTGAATACGAATGTGAATGCTGAGAGTGACGAGTGAGTATGTTGACTATTAGTATATATGGGCAAGAGTTTATGTTTTAAACGCATCGCCCAGTCAGTCAGTCAATCAATCAATGGAAAGTAAGTGTTGGAGTCTGTAGACTTCGAGAACCAGTGAGATTTGGTTGTTGTGTTCAAGAATGCAAATACAGAGGACAAAACGATTTCAGACATTTAATCAGTAGTTGTATTTTTTTTAGTGTCTGCTGCCCCCTAATGAGGTGCTGTTTCAAACTGTCTTGATATCACACCGCAAGGGAGGATATCGAGAAAATCACAGAGAAGATGAAACATTCTTCTTAGATATCATAAGTAACCCAACTCCCACACCATCTTTTTCAGGCGAATCCATCTTGTTGAAGGATGCTCACATATCCCGATCTGAAAAAAGAAATCCCTTGACCATAAAAACAAAACTAGGTATTTGCGCCGTGATGAAATGCATGCTTGTTGAACGTTTCGCCATTTGCCTCATCCATGTTAAATGCGTATCGACACTAGGGCATCACATCATGTTGAGAGATGGATGGCCTTTCCGAAGAGCAGTAGGTTTTAGTGCCAGACATCTTAGATGCTGGCGTCCAGACGCCAACCCTCGACAGGGAGAGGGAAGGCGTTGCACCAAGAGGCAATCTCCTTGCGGTAATCGTTGATCTTCTGGACCTCGCCGCTGGCAACGCGGGCCTTGAAGTCCTTGAGCTTGTTGGCCTCCTTGGGGAGGGCAGCTTGCTCCTCCTTGCAGATCTTGATGGCCTCGTCAATGTACTTGGCGACACGCTCGAACTCCTTCTCACCGAAACCACGAGAAGTCATGGCGGGGGTACCGATACGGATACCGCAAGGGGTAAGGGCGGACTTGTCGCCGGGGATGGAGTTCTTGTTGCAAGCAATGTTGATCTGCTCAAGGACGGCCTCAACACGGGCACCGTCGAGGTTGTGCTGGCGAAGGTCAACAAGGACCATGTGGCTGTCAGTGCCGTCAGAGACAAGCTTGTGGCCGAGGGTCTTGAAGGTGTTCTCCAGGGTCTTGGCGTTGGAGACAACCTTCTCCTGGTAGGCCTTGAAGTCG
This sequence comes from Fusarium coffeatum, assembly GCF_003316985.1. Classification (NCBI taxonomy): domain Eukaryota; kingdom Fungi; phylum Ascomycota; class Sordariomycetes; order Hypocreales; family Nectriaceae; genus Fusarium; species Fusarium coffeatum. The sequence continues at coordinate 71,142 of NW_022157861.1, read as the reverse complement.
GGGCTGGCAGCCTGCTTCAGGGCAACAGCCAGAGCGGTGATGGTGTGGTTGTGGGGACCACCCTGGTGACCAGGGAAGACGGAGAAGTTGATGGGGTTCTCGAGGTCGTAGAGGGTCTCCTTGCCAGTCTTGGCGTCGACGGAGCGGACGCCCTTGCGGAAGAAGATCATGGCGCCACGGGGACCACGGAGAGACTTGTGGGTGGTGGTGGTGACGATATCGGCGTACTTGAAGGGGGTAGGGATGACCTCGGCGGCGATGAGACCAGAGATGTGAGCCATATCGACAACGAGGTAAGCACCGACGGAGTCGGCAATCTTGCGCATACGCTCGTAGTCGATGAGACGGCAGTAGGCAGAGGTTCCGGCAACCAGGACCTTGGGGCGGTAGAGGATGGCGTTCTTCTGGAGGGTGTCGTAGTCAATGATACCGGTGTCAAGGTCGACACGGTAGGGCATGGTCTCGAAGTAGGTAGAGACAGCAGAGATCCTGTCAAGCACTGTTAGCAACCTGTGCAGTCGATTCCCGCTCGTTCTTTTGCACTCACTTCTTGGCGGGGGTCTGGTAACCGTGGCTCAGATGGCCACCGTGGGGGAGGTCAAGACCCATGAGACGACCGTGAGGAGGCATGATAGCCTGGTAGACCTGGAGGTTGGCGGGAGATCCAGACAGGCACTGGACGTTGACACCCCACTTCTCAGAGTCGAGGTGGAAGGCCTCAAGGGCACGGCGCTGGCAGAGAAGCTCGATCTGGTCAATGTGCTGGTTGCCACCATAGTAACGAGCACCGGGGTAACCCTCAGAGTACTTGTTGGACATGGGGGAACCAAGGGCGTCGAAGACGGCGCGGGAGGTGATGTTCTCGGAGGCGATGAGGACGATGGACTCGCGCTGACGCTGGATCTCATCCTTCTGTAATGGGTGTAAGTCATTGCTAGAGGCTTGAGGGATTCAATTGAGCAGAACGCACCATGATGGAAGCGACCTCAGGGTCGGAGTCGAGGAGGGACTTCTCGAGCATCTATACGATTGTGAGTCAGTCGATCTGGCAATGCCCTCATGACAGGACGAGGGGCAATGGCGGGGAGCTTTACCTCCTTGTGCGACTCGGAGAGCGCATACTCGGCGTTTGTGGGAGACATTGTGAAGGTATTTGGTGTTGATGTGGAAAGAAACAGGTGATATGTTCCTTTAGAGGTGGATGAGTGAGTGAGGAGGAAGAGAGAAAGGAAGAAGCATGTGGGAGGGAACGGATAGAAGTAATAAGTAGTAGTCTAGGCTGGGCTGTCCATTAAGGTCCCTCTTTCCTCCAGTAAGTTACTCAAGAAAATTTTCCCTTTCTTTTGCTGTACGGGTTCCGAAGACGGCCACCAGAAGGTACATGGGAGGAGCTAAGGTGACCTAGCGCCCGCGGCAAAAAGCTCACCTGTGCCGAGAGTAAACCTTAGCCTGAGCCTCAGAGGATTTTGAGGGTGAGTTGGCGGGGTCAAGGTTGCGATTTTTGGAGGTGCGGGGTACTTTCATTGGTGGTTCCATGTGTAATGGCGTGCTACGGCTCAAGAGGCGATGGATGTCATTGGCTTTGACCTCCACTAATTTTTTGGGCTGGGTAGCCAACCTTGCCAACCTGGCAATTGTCAGTGTGCTACCCTGCAGGGCGATCTATGGAATGTTTATTCTTCTTCTTTTTTTTTTGCCTCTTGTTCCCGTCATGACTCTCAAGTCTTGCACTTCAATCAATTCGAATGTAATTAGTCGCTAGTAATTCCTGACTGAATCGTAGACATTGTAGTATCGATTGACAGTACAGCCTAACGGTTGTGCATTTTCTGTTGTACATACGGATACATCGAACCATGCTTGTAAGTCGCCAGTGACTCAATAATCTCCTATGCATCATTCCCCTGTACAACCCGAATCACCTCCATCATCAGTCAATCCATTGTCCAAACACCACTTCAATGGATTCCGAGATGATGTAAAATACCGAAATACGACAAAACTCCGTTTATTAATTGACGAATTCTCCCGATGTTTTGATGATGCTCGCGGCGAGACCTCCCGCAAAAACCGATCACGTTTCTCCAACTACAGCGCGAAGCGGCCCGCGTCAAGAGACGGCATCTAGACCTGTACAGGACGAAGTTCCATGATCTTTCTGGTCCCCAGATTATCACATACCGATCTTATGCTGTCCCCTTTCCCCGGATTTGCCAAGATATCCCTTCATGTAGGCCGTTGCGCTCGCCCTCAGCCATCGAATTGGGCGACTAGCTCAGTTCAGCAACGTCGGTGTGGCTCAGTTGGTTAGAGCGTTGGTCTCATATCTGAAATCAGATTGACTCGATTAGAAATCAAGGTCATCCAAAGGTCGAGAGTTCGAGCCTCTCCACCGACAATATCTTTTGCTATTCTGCCAGCATTCAATGGCGATCAACTTTTTTTTTGTGGTGCTATTCGCAAGGTTCCGAAGGCCCACTCCTACAATGACAACAGCCATAACAGCCACAGTTCAAGCGCTGTGCCACAATGTCAGCTGCAAAGACAGGGAGACCTTTCACCAAGCAAGTAGGTATTCAAAACATTGTCTCACACTCAAAAACTGCAGCTAGGGCGCTATTCTTATCTCAATGCATAACTACAACAGACTAGGCGTTGCTATGCTCGGCCGCTTCCTCCCTCACCACCTCCTCACGACTACCTTCTTAAGTTGACCAATGCTTAACTTTTGACAAGTCGGTGTGGCTCAGTTGGTTAGAGCGTTGGTCTCATAGCAAGACTGTGATTTGACCCTAGGTCAGAGTAATCCAAAGGTCGAGAGTTCGAGCCTCTCCACCGACATGAGCTTGTCTGTATGACAAGATTCTCTTTTTGCCCTCACGTCGGAAGACACACAGAGTCGTGATCGGTCTATATTGTCCGACTTTGTTGTTTTGCGGATAAGGTTTAACTGTGCCAGGCCCTGAAAGCTTCCAAGGAATCCCTTTTTGATCCGGATACAACCATGCATATTATTGCAAGACATCGCACCGTGCCTTACCATTTGAAGTCAACATCGTCTGTTGATCTGTATTGCAACAGATAGATAGATGTACTGTTCGTCTCGTACATCCTGCCTAATTTGCAGTGAAGTATTGACATTGTGGCAACAGCAATCTGCCAATGTGTGATATCAGAAGGCTATAAAGACTGACGATGATGATGATGATGACCACGATTGTAATTTCACTGAGACCGAGAAGATACGCACTGTGCAGTGTATATATCGGAATATACTGGAAAGTGAGAGGCTCGATTGAACACTTCTAGATCGTGATTTGGTAAGACTTACCTTATTGTTTATCAGTTATTTGTGTCGTCATCGCGCACAGCACGAACAGCGCAGTAGATCGTAATGGGCATTAGAACATGAAAACGGGGTTTGTGGCTGCCCAGAAAGAGCCTCTTGGTGATGATACATCTCATGTTGAGGGTCCCATATTGTTCTTCAAAAGACTAGACTTCAAGAGTGAGTGTGGAAAAGTTGAGCAGTAGCCATCGGAACTTAGTACGGCGACAAATCCCTCTTCATATCCATGACTGGTGACATAGTTCACAATTGGCCGTTGCATCGTGACCACCAGTCCACACTCGTATATAGGATTTGGTACCGCTATGCCAGGAGAGAAACCCATAACTGGATCGAATGCCAGCATCTCGGCCAGTAGACGGGTCGACGGCCATGTTTCACAAGACCACATTGCACCTGCTTCTCTCCCCAGTCTCATAATAGTCGTAACTGTTTGTTCCACGACTGTGGACCACGGCACCAAGTCAACATCACTGTAACCAGGCGCCTTTGCTTGCAGGTGAGACAGACGGACGGTATGCACTCCTTACTCAATATGTGCAACCGAGTGAGGCAAGGGAAGACTGGCCTTTCTCTGGAGTGGCTGCTTGGTGGAGGGAGATCCGTTGACTCTGACTCGAGGAGACGCTCAGGTAACAATTCATTGTGGTGTGGCGCGTACAGTACAGTAGGACTTGGTATTCATGGCCGGAATGTGATTGACACCTGATGCCACAGCAGTTGCGATATGAGACCCTACTAATCCAGGATGGGGTCATAACTCTCCAAGGGACTGTTCCTGTCTCAAGCGGACGCTGGGCCGGCATAGCAAGCGATTTGACTTGCGCTAAAACTGAAACCTTGTCGAATATCATTCTAGAAGAATTGATTCTCCGAGATTGGAGATGGTATGACTAATGAAGCATTGCTTTTATGCTGAGATCTTTGGTCAGATTCCTTTAGTCGTGTAGCCCATCAGACAAGTAGTAATAACGAAATTGAGGTGCGTATTGCCACTGATTAGGGTAAACAGCTATATGTTTCAGATATAGGCTAGGTACAATGCGAATAATAATGTTGGTAGTAATATCCATATCGTTATTACAGGCACTACGTATCCGTACTATGTTCGTTGACCGTTACGGTGGAGGTCACATGACTCTGTATGCAGACTCTCAAGGGTTGAAGAGAGATTAGATGCTCTAGCGCTCCCTGACGTCCAGTCTAATTATTAGCAGACGCGACCCTCATCTTCTCGTAGTGGGCCGGTAGTTGCTGGTCCGTACTGGCATTGCACTTGAATCCTTGGGTCGTCAGGTGTGAGTTAGCCGCAGTAGACCCCTTGTCCTTGGAGACTTCTGGAGCCAAGTCGGTAATAAACGGATCTAGGACCACTTGGTCTCGATCTGTCCACGCAATCATAAGAGAGAGTCTCAAGTCATAGACCGTTCAGATCAACGCTCAAGTCTGGTCTGATTTAGAGTGTTCCATGCATGCAGTTACTGTTGCAGTAGTAGCAGCGGTTAGTAGAGGTGATGCAGCAAGAGGCTGGGGAACAAACAGAACCAGAACCAGGGGTCGATGCTCGGCCTAAGAAAAGCTGGCGCGATCTGGAGTGGGGAGATGATAGATCCTAGGCCTGACTTCTCTCCTTTCGCTACAGTTACCTTCCTCATATCAACCCCCATGTCCTGCAGGGCCCAGGTCTGACGAACAGCTCCGTAGATGCAGCAGGTAAACATTAGGACATGACCATGAACCGCTATTAGGTATGTCACTCGAATAATCGCCCCTCTCTCATCCCGTGTCAGAACAAGATGGTGATTCTTCATTTCTTGAGAAATATGTGGCCTTCATACCAGTCTACCAGTACAAAACCCACTGCATCCTTCTGCCGAGAGCAGGATCCACTCCGAAAGCTGGATAGCATTTCCGGTCAACGGATGACCTGCGGAGGGTTCGGGCCGGCGTGACTTGTCTCTCCCTCACTTCCCATCACGAGTTTATATGTTATGGCAGACAAGATTCGGCGTTACGAACTGGTGACGGGATATCCGTAGAACCGTGGGCGGGAAATCTGACACACGCCAAGACAATATATTCCGGGTAGCTCTCCCACTGAGTACTGGGGCGAATGAGATAACAAATGCTCACAAAATACGAAGCCCGGATGATAAAACAGAGAAAGAGAGAAAAAGCAAAGTCTATTCTGCATTGATGGGTGTTGTAAGGTGGTGTCGTGTCCGCGGCACAGGCCACGCCCGGTACAGGGTCTGGCGGGAGCTGTTCCAAGTCATTTTTGCAGGGGTCAAAGCCTTGGAGAGCTTCTGGATTTGCCATGTACATACGTACTGTAGATCCCTCATTGGCAACGCTTCAAGACAGATCACGATGGGATGCGAAAAGTGCTTGGTGCCATCGTCACTGACGGTACCCCTACAGATGCGTACAGCTTCAGCCGTACAACGTTCGGAAAACGGCAGCGGGACTGGACCTGGCTGTACGGTGCTCGACTGAGATGGTATGCATGTAGCCTTGCTTGGAAAGACGCAGACCAGTCCATGCCGTACTATCCATATAGACTACTCGAATCCTTCAGTCTCGACGGTTGTTCTTGACGGTGTCTCGACTGGCCAAGCACTACAATATGCTAGTACTGTACTTGCAAAATATATGCTTTTCGCCTATGCATCGCATACATGAACGGCCAAGCAAAAAACTGCTACAAGGGTAAAGGTGTTATGACACCTGTTGTGGCGTACCACGTAGCTCTCAAGACGATAGCCACATGCATTATGGGGATCTGTCTCGCGTATCAGGTGCGGCTTGTTTATATATCCTGTATGTATATGATAGCAATCGGCATGTAGTTACACTGCATGTGTGCTGCACGTTGTTCACTGCATATGAAAACTGTCTGAGAACCACAACATCAAGAATTGCTTGGTGCTGCGCGAGTTAGGACGATATCTAGATCACATATTGTACAGTCTATGACTTATCTATCGCTGTGTCTGGAGGTCCTGCAACTTCCCGGCTTCGACTCTAGCTGACTCTATCAATGGATGTGTTCTGCGAGTTCATTTAAGCTCATGGTTTAGGGTATCTATCTACAAGACGATCGCTACCAACAACAGCCTGCAACCTGGTTAACGTTTGTAATGTCCGAATACTTGTGTCCACTGTTACATTTGCGCCATATAAGCGAAGGCCATCTACATCAAAAGCACATAGGAAGCATATGGGTCCTCGACGTATCTCGAGCTATTGAACCACTGGCCTCTCTACGATGACGTTCACCTACAAATAGAGTATTAGGAACCACACTTAGAAACCCAAGCCACACAAAAGAAACCTCATAACAGTAAACAGACTTTGCTCAAGTCAGGCAAGTTCCAGTGACGATGAGATCTGCAAGAAAGAGTACGTATCTGTCTTACCTAACCGTTCCTCCCAACCCCTGTCCTTTCCATTCTTCCCCCGGCCAGGCGAGAGGGAAAAAAAAACTGCAGGCCTAGCACCATCATCATCATCTTGTCTCCATATTTTCCCCACTGCACAGCTTCTGGCTTCTGCTTCTTCGAGCCTCTTCCCTCTCACCCCTACCCTTGCCAGGTAAAATGACACCCCCCTCCTCCTTCCCCCGGAGCTGCCTCTCACCCCTTACTGTCTTACTGTAGGCCGTCCCACATTTTCTTGTCATCTCCCGTCCCCCATCTGCATCGTCACGCCCAGCCCAAGGCCCAGACAGCCCCAGCTTAGTTAGACGAGCCCTGACCTGGTCTTCAGTCTACAGAGACAAGGACAGGACCCATCTCTGATCCTATCACTTGAAATGCTTTGCTGCCCGTGGATACCCTGGGCACCCTTTCCCAATAATGAGCCTCACTTAACAGTTTCTGCTCTGCTCTGGGCTTCTTTTTTACCTTCTCTTTTCTGCTTGACACCAAGTCGTCCAATTGCACAAGATGTCCCCCTCATCTCATTGTGCTGAACTCTATGCGAATACTATTAGTACCATGTATTCTGGATATTATTCCCGGGTGATCGCTATGTCATTCGAGTGACGACAAGACGACAAAGCCACTCTCCGTACCTAACCAAACGCATAAGGGAAAAACTGTCTCTAATAACGGTTTCTGACCCCTCTCCAGAAGCTCAGCCACCCATCTTGCAACTTCATTTCATCAACTGTACGTGACTTGAGATGAGGCTTCTCTGGTGCAATCCCCAGACCGCCCACCAACGCCAACAAGCGCGCTGCAGTGAATGGCATCACCTCACCTAATCCGACCTACAGTGTCCCGTGGATTGCGGCGGAGAAGCTCTGCGTCTACCGATTGGCTTCTTCAGCATCTGTCCAGTTCCCTCTCGTTTCGGGCTAGCCAGCCAACGGAGGGACTGTAACCCTTGACCCAAGCACCAAGCACCAAGCACCAAGCACTTTGGCTGTTCCCCTTTTTAGCAACGTCCGCCCTGCGCGTGCGGCTGAATCATTTTCGATGGACCGCATGCATTGGCCATCTTTTCTTCTTGCTTCGACCCCAGGAGATCCCGTGATGTTGGGTTAATACATAACCGATGCTATTATCTGAGCCTTTTAGGGTCCGCTTCTCGTGACAACGTACGTGGTCGAAACCTTTTTGCAGCTGCATTTATGCTCGACAGCGCCTTGAGCTCTCTGTGAATTGACAAGATATTCCATTGCTTTCCCTAGTGAAGAAGGTTTTTTTTTATACACCGGTATGCAGCCCTAGCAGTCTAAATTTCCCCATGTTCAACGATCTGCCCAGGATTTCAAGACGGCAGTTGAGTAAACTTGACGAGATACAAGGTTGTAAAGGTACACAGCCCTGGATCAATTTCGCGATACGTTGCGTACGTACGGACGATTAAAAGCCAGATCAAACCACATAACATCACATTGTGTTGATTGTTGGTGACAGGAACTTAGGTCGGTCATTGTCAAAGTTCCCGTTGAGGGATGACAGGGCAATGGAATGGCGCTATGTATTAAAAATGGTACCTTTGGCTTGGGCCCGGGAACCCCCTTTTCCTCCCGCTCGCTCGCTCGTTTGTTTCTCTCGAGGTGGGCTAGGGTCAAGGTCAAGGTGGTCCCCCTCCACTCCCTCCCACTCACCAGGGCCAGGCCGTTTCGGAGTGTGGCATGGCCTCGGCTTGTTTTGGCTTTCGCTTTCATTTTGGCTTTAGCTTTGGCTTTGGCTCTGCCCTGCCCTGACTTTTGCTGACTGTACAGTACAGAACGGAAAAGAGATGATGGCCCGAAACACGTGGAGGACTTCCGCAACAGCTTAGCGGCGACTCCGGTAAGCGGTGAAAAGATTGACCATTCCATTTCCCTTCCTTCCTTTCTTCCTTACGTAGTACACCCTGACGACACTGTTGGTCAAGCCACCACAGCCTCAACCCTCAACCTGGTGAGCCACAGAGTCATCTAGTCTGCCAGCCTCCAGTTCTCAAACATCTGCCTACCTGTATCATCATCATCATTTCTCAACGGGATTGTGCCGCAGTCGCACAGCTCAATTGTTCCTCATCTCCATTATCTATCTCTTGGTCACTGTCTCTGGTTAATCTGCATCTATTACTGATGATATCACACACATACTTGCTTACTCATGAATGCAGTTTCTTTTTCCCTGAGGTCCAGCCGTATCTCGCCTGTGCTGTCAATTAATGCCGTCTCCTGGGATTGTCGCAAACAAACACTGTCCTGAACTTGTGGCTGTCCCTTTCTAGAACAGCAAATGTCGATCGTGGTCGTCCTCGTTGCGTTATTACCCCATCACTTTGCTGCCGTTGTCTCACCTCCATCCCTAACCTCAGTGTCATACCCAACCCTGACAGTGCAGCAGTACGTACCTCGGCGAACATCTTGGCGCACATTTCAGATGCGCCACACAGAGATGGGGGGACGTGCGTGCGTTGCTGGATTTAATCGGTATCGTTTCGCTTGGCACCCCGAGATGAACACCACCGCAGCATCGGTGCGTGCGTGCGCGACTTTGCTCGCTTCTTGTCAGTTGCTGGCATGTTGTTGACAGCCTTCCACTTCCACCCGCGCTGTAACATCTGACGGCACGAGATTTCTGGCTGTGCCAGTCCAGTAGCAGAACTGCCAACCGCCCTGACAGCTCGACTAATCAAAACGTTATTAATGGGTACAGTAGCCTTGCACTTGCTGAACCCTCTTTAATATGACGTTTGCCCATCCGCCCCTCTGCGATCAGCGTTAAGATGCACCGAAGAGTGTTGCAGCCAGTCGCGATGCAAGAGGTTGATTAACATAATGGCCAACGAAGAGGGCACACGCACTAGAAAAGGCGGCGAATATTCTAAACGTAACGTGTCGTTGGAGAAATAGGGATGAAGGTGAGATGAAATGACGAGCTGTACCTATGGGATGGTTAGTGATACTCAGTTCTGCCCAGGCAATCATTTCAGCATACTGCAACACCAGAATCTCATAACCTGTCCAACTCGTCGATCGCTAGCTACCACGGTAGAGTTGTGAGTCTTGGGGCGGAGCGGAGCCTCTGAGTCGCTCCCCCTTCAGTTGAAGCTTGCGGAACGCGCCACTGATCCGTCGCAGATGCCAGACTGCGATGGAAGACAGGGACCTCATGCTCCATAATTATCTCATACAGACAGACCTTACCTTAATGGAGCTGCGAGGTGCTTGCAGCCCGTTCGGGCAGGGTAGGGCAGGCAGAGCAGCAGAGACGGTACGTACCTGAAGCGTGTAGGTGGTACGTGCCTGTAAACCGCCGCCACCAGTAAAGGTTGCCCTGTCCTGTATCCGTAGCTGTAGCTGTGGCCGTAGCCGTAGCGTAGCCCCAGTCCCAGGGTGTGATTTGCCGGGTACAGCATCGGAAACTGAGAGTCTGAGTCTGAGGTGTGAGTTAACCTTGAGCGCGCGTGCGTTGAAGTATGGGTGGGGCGTGGGAGTGTAAGAGTGTAGTTAGTGTGGGTGGGCTTTATGCTCCATACCACTCTACGCCGGCCGTGCGCTTAATATGCCCGCTACTCGTGGGTTAGGTGAGTTTGGATCAATCGGTTTGGTTTGCTCTCACGTCCTTTCTCCCCATCCCATCACATCCTGTCTGTACTCCTCACTTTCTTCACCCACAACGCAATCTATGCCCGCGAAAGGCCTCATCCATCGCGCCTCGGGTTTGTCTTGTATCCCATCACCAAACATCTAATAGGGTCTACACCTCCCATTGACCTTTCCTTGTATCAGCTTGTTATTTCGGCGCCTTCGCCTTAACCGCGACCCTGTCGCCGTTTTTGTTCCGTCGCCTCGCCCTTGTTACTCGTCGGGTTGGCTAGTTCAGTGACCGTTGTCACCAACCCATCACGAACCCTAAAACAGCAGCATCAGCAACGATTGCCGCTCAGCTTCTGATTCACGATTGCGAAACAATCTTAGCCCTTGCTATTAATTCGACTTCGCGTCTGTCGCACATCAGCTGTCGGCCCCTGCTGTAGCAACTTCCATTACCGCCCAAGTGTCAATCAACATGGCGAACCATCACGCGTCGCCGACCATGATGCAAATGCAGCAGCATCAGGGCCAGGTGCCTCCTCCTCCACCACCTCCTCCGCCTGGAGTCCAGCCAACACATTTTGCGCCATCCCATCAGATCGCTGCCATGAACGAGGCTGTTTGGTTGCAAATAGGTAAGTTGTCGCGTCGCGTTCGCAAGTCGATATGGACTAACATGAGCTTAGGGAGCTACTCCGAAGTTCTGCGCAACCAAGAGGACGCTATGCACGCCTACGAGCGCGCGCTCCAGGCCAACCCAAATTCCACACCGGCCATGAACGCAATTGGTGTTCTTCTCAAGGGTCGCGAAGCCTTCGATAAGGCGCTAGAGTTCTTCCGAGCCATTGTACAGCTGGATCAGAATAATGGTGAAGCTTGGGGAAATTTGGGTATGTGTATTGATTCAATGCGACGATGTAGCGCTGACCCATGGTCCAGGACACTGTTACTTGATGACAGAAAATCTACAAAAGGCGTATGACGCTTATCAGCAGGCGTTGGTAAACCTGCGAGATCCAAAGGTAAGGACGATTGAGTCTCATCTCAATTGATGAATATGGCCGCTGACTTCGCAATCCAGGACCCTATGCTGTGGTATGGCATCGGTATTCTGTACGACCGATATGGCAGTTACGACTACGCTGAAGAGGCCTTCTCTCAAGTTATGAACATTCAGCCCGATTTTGAGAAGGCCAACGAAATCTACTTCCGGCTCGGAATAATATACAAACAACAGAACAAGTGGAATCAGAGTCTTGACGTGAGTTTCCTTTCCTCGTGCCCACTTTTGATGCGCGCAGCTCACACCATTAGTGTTTCAAATACATCGTCAACTCTCCTCCTGGACCCTTGACTCAAGAGGATATTTGGTTCCAGATTGGTCACGTCCATGAGCAACAAAAAGACGTAAGTAAACAACGATGGTCTAAACGATGCTGTATCTAACTTGACCTTAGTTCGACAGCGCTAAGGCCGCTTATCAGCGCGTGCTGGATCATTCCCCGAACCACGCCAAGGTTCTTCAACAGCTTGGATGGTTACATCACCAGCAAAGCAACACGTATGAGAGCCAAGATCGCGCGATCCAATATCTGGAGAAGTCTGTCAACGCAGGTATGACTAGGAAGCCCCATCTGATAAGCGATCGCACTGACAAGGAGATTAGACAACCAGGATGCACAGAGCTGGTATCTCTTGGGTCGATGCTATATGTCCCAACAAAAGTATCCCAAGGCGTATGAGGCATACCAACAGGCCGTATACAGAGATGGCAAGAACCCGACGTTTTGGTGTTCTATTGGTGTCCTCTATTATCAGATCAACCAGTACAGAGATGCTCTAGACGCTTACTCCAGGGCTATTAGACTGAACCCCTACATCTCTGAGGTGTGGTATGACCTTGGAACACTGGTATGTCTTGATCCTCAAAGCTTACCCTGATACGGTGCACTAATATGTCATAGTATGAGAGCTGTAACAACCAGATAACCGATGCGCTGGATGCCTATCAACGAGCAGCCGAGCTTGATCCCAATAATCCCCATATCAAGGCGAGACTTCAGCTTCTTCGCTCTGGCAGCACAAATGGAGGCCCTCCACCTGCTGCTCCCCAGCCGGCAGATGTTCACCCCCAGGCTTATCAGGCCGCTGGCCCTGTCGGTCCTCAATGGGGAGGATCAACCCAGCAGCCACCAGCAGCTGGTCCCCCACCGCCTCCTCAAGGCCCTGGTGAGAACTGGGCGGGTAGACTTTCCAATATCAACCCGCCTCCTCAGCCACCCAACCCGTATGAAGCTCGGGGTGGTGAACCATTCCGCGGAGGGCCTGCACCACCGCTGCGACAACCAAGCCCCCAGCAGGAGCAGTTGCGCCAGCCTTACAATGACCCCAGCCGAAATGGCCCTCGCCGTGGTCAAACTCCTCCTCCACCTCCTGGACACCAATACTCCCAACCGCCTCATGCCCCTCCCCAGTCTCAACCCTCTGCCCCGCCTTCTGAGCGACGTGTTGCAAACCCCAGCTGGGTTGGAGCAGCACCCTCAGCATCAGCTTCTGCACCTCCATCGAACAATATCAACGGTCCTAACGGTCCTAATGGCATGGCACCTTTCCGACCTACCAACAGCCCTCGTCCTGATGGCCGACCCGTCCACGATAACCGTATGCCGTCACCCAAGTCGGCATATCCCCAGCACCAAGCACCTCCACTGTACAACCAGCACCCCGAGATGGCTACTCCTGGAACCGAGAACGGACCTCCTGGACCCCCCGGACCATCTGGCCCGCCCGGTCCTCCACCACCGCCTGCCGTGGCTGAGGCTGCCATGCAGAGGATGGACGATCGACCCCCTTCGGTTGGACCCAAGCGTATGCGAGAGTGGGAAGAGGAGTCTGCTGCCAAGAAGCAGGCTAACGAGGAGAACCGGGTTCGCCTCGATGACATGCGTCACCGAAGACCGTCCACACCTCCTCGTGATAGCTACCGCCGTAACTCATCTGAAGCTCGACGAGTCGACGATCCTCGCCGACCCGAAGAGCCACGCCGCGAAGAGCCCCGTAGACCTGAATCAGCCCCTCGTCATGCTGCTGAGAGCTACCACCCTTCTGATGCTGCTCACCACCCTCCCAGCCATGCTCCTGGCCCTAGCCATCTACCACCAATGCAACAAGGGCCCCCAACTCCCATGTCCGGAGTCGTTCATGAGAAGCCTCCAGTTGCGTCAACACCTAAAGAGGAGCGTCCACCAAGTCTTGAACATGCCCCTCCCGTCCGCGCAGCCCCCGTTTCTGAGCCCGAAAGAGCAGCCAGGAAGATGGAAGTCGATGAGGACTACGACGACAGTGGAGAGGACGAGAAGAAGGCAGCCATTGTCACGAATGGCTCTGCTCCTGGCTCTGCAGCTGGAGACGTCAAGACATCAACCCCTGCCAACGCTGGTGTAAACGGGATTTCCGCCGCCCCAAAAGTTGAATGAGTTATAATTTGACTTGCTGCTTGTTCGTTACGAGTTGAAGATTTCTTTTTCTTACCTGCGTCGACTAGTCTATCTTTTTTCATGTATACCACCATTATTATCGGGGCATGGTTTCTTTTGTGCGGATGGAGAGGTTTGAGGGACACTCCAAAACCGGGGGTTTTGCCGGGGTTATGGTCTCTTGTTTTTTTTGGCTACGAAGTCACTAGCGAACAAGATCATTATGCACATTAATTTCCTTACTCTGATCAATAAAATTTCAGTTGTAACCATCTCTGCTGTATCTGTCTGTAAAACTGATGAGAATCAATTAAGGTGAAAAACTAAGTATCAGCATCGTCACACTAAGCCTTGCTACACGCAGAGACGGGTCACGTGGCTCTTTTTCAGACTGAGAAGTCCTACAGGTTGAAAGAGTAAAATGTCAACCGGTGAACTACACGAATAAGAAATCTTACTCTTCTCTTGTAACATATAACTCAGCGAGGCCGCAAAACCCGTGTTTGCGGGCGGGTTTCCAGTTCTTTACTCAGTCCTGTGGTGTCTTGCTTGCAACTTGCGAAATTCTCGAGGTTGTCACTCCTGTATTTCCGCTTAGTCTGAAGTCTAGAGTCGAAATACAAAGACCAAACAGATAAACCAGATCTGCATCCGATCAAATCGTTAGGTTGAAGTCCCTTTCCGAATTATACCTGGTACCAATGGAGATAGAGCATACAATACTTGGGCATAATTAACCGGTGAAAGGCATGATCGTGCAGGTCACACTGCTTAACTGTAGTAAGAACTTTATAGCAAGACAACTCGAGATAATTTAGGAGTATATATAGTTGCAGATAAATTATAGGTCAGCGCAAGCATGGCTATTGATGTGATGAAGAAGATAAGTACGTGGAGATCAACATGTCAGTAACTATAGCAGATACGCCACTCGACTTTGTTGTATGCTTGGTGTATCTTCCCTTCCCATCAAGACATACTTATCTTTTCAACCTTTCACTCATAGTATTTCTCTCGGTCTTCAAACTTCACATTCATTGTAGTTACCTACGGGCCTCCACGACAAAACAACAATGTAGACTTAACTCACCTATGAGAGTGGTAATTAACACAGATGAAGTCAAATCCGTAGAAGATAATTATGTCATTCTGTGGATCATAATCAAGGAATTCAGATATATGCTGAGCAGAACATAGAGCTTAAAGCCCCACTACCTAGACTAGACAATCACCTTACCCTTTGACACGTCCGGAGGAGCAGCGTGGCAGTCTGACAGACAGGATTCTATGTAGTTTTAAACTGGAGAAGATCAGAGTCGATCCAAGCGGAACCATTTAGTACCCCTGAGGATTGTATCTTGTTATGTCCACTTTGTAAGACTCAACTGGCATGATGGATAATACTCATTGATCTGGAAGACGGTATAATATTCTTTGATCTGGGATGAGTGAATAGGATCTATGCTGGGTATATGGGTAGGCTAAGCTTTCATTTAACTCAGCTGCTCTGTGTTCAAACTAGACCAGTCTGTAGGTGATGCATTCATGTTCATGTATGTAATGTATGCTGAGCTGATACTTTGATACTGCGACTATGGCTACTAACAGAGTAACCGTCACACAACTAGACGCACGGACCAATGAAGGTTTTCGCTGAAAATTCGCAGTTGGATTTTGTCATGCAGGCGAAGTTCTAAAAGCGGGACATCCGAACGGCCACAGCCCACAGCAATTGTTATTCATCACGTGACCCACTAACTGCAGAAATTCTAACCCTAAAAATTACAAAATCCATCGCCCACTACCTTGTTACTTTTTCTTCTCAGGCTTCGCTCAACAGGTTCATACTAACCCCCTCAAACCACACAGCCCGCCCAAGATGAGTGTGAGTACAGCCTGGCGTCGATGACAATGGCTTCGCATTGTGATACTGATAATGTGAATAGCACCGAAAGTTTGAGGCTCCCCGCCACGGTTCCCTGGCTTACCTGCCCAGGAAGCGCGCTGCTCGTCACCGTGGTAAGGTCAAGTCGTAAGTATTTTCTGCAACACCAGGAGGAAGAAGACGAAGAGGAGGAATGAAAAAAACTTCTTCTGCAAACCTCTCCCCTAGGAGCAATGGCAATGGCTAACGCTTTGGGACCAACAGCTTCCCCAAGGATGACCCCAAGAAGCCCGTCCACCTGACTGCCGCCATGGGTTACAAGGCTGGTATGACTACCATCGTCCGTGACCTCGACCGACCTGGCGCCAAGGCCAACAAGAAGGAGATTGTTGAGGCTGTTACTATCGTCGATACCCCACCTGTACGAACAATGCAGCCCGCTTGGCTATGTGCCTATGGCTAACATCTTTTAGATGATCGTTGTTGGTCTGGTTGGCTACATCGAGACTCCCCGAGGCCTGCGATCCCTCACCACCGTCTGGGCCGAGCATCTGAGCGACGAGGTCAAGCGCCGATTCTACAAGAACTGGTACAAGAGCAAGAAGAAGGCTTTCACCAAGTACGCTAAGAAGCACTCCGAGAACAACGGTGCCTCCATCACCCGCGAGCTCGAGCGCATCAAGAAGTACTGCACTGTCGTCCGTGTCTTGGCCCACACCCAGATCCGAAAGACCCCCCTCAAGCAGAAGAAGGCCCACCTTATGGAGATCCAGGTCAACGGTGGCTCCATCGCCGACAAGGTCTCTTTCGGCCAGGAGCTCTTCGAGAAGCCCGTCGACATCTCCAGCATCTTCGAGCAGGACGAGATGATTGACGTCGTTGCCGTTACCAAGGGTCACGGTTTCAACGGTGTCACCGCCCGTTGGGGTACCAAGAAGCTTCCTCGCAAGACACACAAGGGTCTTCGCAAGGTCGCTTGTATTGGTGCTTGGCACCCGTCACACGTGCAATGGACTGTTGCACGTGCGGGACAAATGGGATACCACCACCGTACTTCCGTCAACCACAAGGTCTACCGTATTGGTAAGGGTGATGCTGACGACAACGCCGCCACTGAGCTCGATGTCACCAAGAAGACCATCACTCCGTACGTCAATCGCGCTCTTTCTGCTTACCATTTAGTTGCTAACATGTCACAGTCTCGGTGGTTTCGTCCGCTACGGTGAGGTCAACAACGACTTCGTTATGCTCAAGGGTTCCATCCCTGGTGTTAAGAAGCGTGTCATGACCCTCCGAAAGACCATGTTCCCCCAGACCTCCCGAAGGGCTCTCGAGAAGGTCAGCCTCAAGTGGATCGACACCTCGTCCGAGTTCGGACACGGTGCTTTCCAGACCCCTGCCGAGAAGAAGCAGTACCAGGGTACTCTCAAGAAGGACCTTGCCTCCGCTTAAAGCGGCAGCATGTTTCTTTTTGTGTCTTAGCAATTCTATTCCATTGCATCGGTGTCAAGGGTTGGTTCGTTACGCCCTGCGTTTGGGCTGGGTTAGGTATGAACTGGCATGGAATAAAAAAAGTCCAGCTAGAAGAGGAATGGCGATCAAAAATTCTAACGAGATTCCCAATGTTAATTTGACTCTACCTTGGCTGTCCTGTGAACTCGTCCGTGACTGTTGAATTTGTGTATCAGATGCTGTGGTATTGTGGATAATCAGATGCATATCTTGACGAATCCCTTGTTAGGAAGCTACCTTCGACTTTGTTATAATGCTCTTGAATAGCTGTCATCGGAAGGGATCCAGAGAAACATATTGTCATCATCTTATTAGTGATAGTACTTAGGGAACCTACCTAAGTTGTGCTGTGCAAACACCCCCTTTGTCTTAATTGTTGTGCGAGAGTTAAGTATATGGGCTGCCTGCATCATACTAAAAGAGAACATTTCAGCTCATGGCGTCTTAGAGTTTCGTGCCTGCGTGATGTATGCAAAAAACCTTGAATAAAACTCATAGAGAAAGCAACACGATTCTTCTCTCTAACTTCTAAACTCTACTCAATGCAAAGATGGGCAAGAAGGAAAAGAAGAAGAGCAAAGCTGCTGGTGAGGCGCAGCCTCAAGCGTCTATATCAACGCCTTCGAATATACTCACCACGACATCTGCTATAGCCGCTGATCCAACACTTGGCTATAAAGTTCGTGTACTTCTCTACGACTTCCTGAACGTCACGAAAGACAACAACTCAGAGAAGCGTATTAACAATACTACGGATGAGCACTATATCAGTGGCCCGTATTTCGATGAGACCCAAGTTGCGATAATCAAAGCTGCAACCGTAGATGTTAACCTCGACAGACACACGGAAGACAGCGGAACGGAAGACTTAGATTCAGTCATGGTATCACAACAAGGTCAGAGCTTTGAGGAAGCTGTCAAAGCTCTCCTGTCTAGTTTCATCGATAAGAGAAGCGCGAGTGGTGATGCTCGACCTTGTGGGCCTCATCATCTGGCGCCTATGTATGCCAAATTCTTTGGTATCGACATGGAAGAGTTGAAGGATGCAAAGTTCCTGAGTCGACTGAGACGAGCTGGAATCTGAAACAACGAAACAATGACGTGGTATATCATTGAGTATAGCAGATGTTCTAACCAAGATGCATCTTCAGTGTGTTGTCGATTTAGACATTCTGGTTGGCTGAGCCACCCCTGCTGTCTATCACAAACCTGACGTCACCCCACAACCCCAAACTTGCACCCGCATGCGCATGTGTTTCTGCTTGTGCTTGTCTTGACGCCCGAGATCTTTCTCTCTCCCAATGACACTCAGAACCCCTCTTAGACGTTTCACCAGCCTGAATCTCAGTCTTATTCTTCTTCGCGGACAGAACGCTTTCCCTCTCCTCCAACCTTCACAGCGACTACTCAGTACCTCACAACCCCTCAAGATGTCAAACGACGACGACTACATGGCCTTCTTGAACAAGGCTAACCAAGACACTGGCGCAAGCGCCTCTACTCAAGAGAAGACTGTTTTCAAAGCGAAGGACGCTGGTGTTGAGGTGCCAAAGGCTATCAGCAACGTATGCAAAAAGGCCATCTACACATCCGACGCAGACGAGCCCTTTGAGGAGGTATCTCTCAAGTGGCAGGGCAAGAATGGTCTACCAACAGAGAGTAAGCGAAGAGGATTTTGCATACATAGTCAGATACTGATACACGGACAGCCGAATTCGCTGAGCTCATCAATCACTCCTCTCCCAGCTCAGCAGATATCCAGATCCTCGACCCTTTGAGCTGGGACTCTCACGGCAAGTACACCGACGTCATTGAAGCTGTCCGCGAAGCCTCTCAGGGAAACGACGTGCGAGTCTACCAGGTATCGAGAGATTCTACGAGAACCGAGTATTGGGTTGTTTCTCACGCTGATGGGAAGCTCATTGGTGCTAAGGCCCTGTCTATTGAGAGCTGAGTTACGTTATTGCGAAATTATTGATCTTTTGAGCGTTTGAAATGGGATTATTATAATTAGAGTAGTAAATCATACTCTCAGTTAGCAATGTTTCATTCAGGACGTGAAAGGTGTCCTTCCCCTGTCGTTTTGAGTCTTTAACAGCTGGTACGAAAGAGCAGACCAGAGAGTGACACCATGCCTTATATCCATGTCGAATCAGCAAACGTGAACTCTAAACGCCTTGCTAAAAGATGCGACCACAACCATGATATAGCAAGACTTGACTTGTCCTATAGAATCCTTCGAATACCAACAGCGAATGCCGCTCTTATCCAATCCTACATTCCCTCGTGACTACGAGGGCTACTACGACAAAAACACAAAGATCAAATGTTCCAAACTGCTAACGTCAGAAACCGTATTGTTATATACTAATCGATGGTAAGATATGACACAGATGGCAGGAACTCAGCGACAGACACCATATTTCACTTTGTTCATTTGATAGATTCATTGCTCATAAAGGCTCTTTGCGAGCACGGTATCATAATAACCCAACCCCCAAAAACTCAAGTGATAAAACGCCGGTTGACAAAACTTGGCAAAATGGTTGGTAAATAAAAAATACAAGAATCAAAATGTTGCTCGTGCTTATGACTTTCATTCCGCACGCAGCAGCATATCAGGTGGCACTGGAGAGTCCCTTTTCACACTGGCGCCGCCAACATTGTGATCGGGGAGCAGGAGTATATCTGAACTTTCCCTCTCGTCTTGTTGAGCAATCGGCGTTTTTATGTCCAGGTCCATCTCGTTAGCAATATACCGAGGCTCTTCTGGTGTCGTAAGACAGCTACTTGTGTCAGACATTTCGACATCGTCGTTGCCACACAACATGCTATCCAGACTTTCAAAACTATCCGTGCTCGGTGTTGGTATTGTAAGAAAAGTGACCGGGGGTGATTTGATGGCAGTCACGGGTGTTTTGATATCATCGACATCCTTGGCCTTCGCAGCCTCAGCTCGCAAGGCAGCGATAGATCCTCCCACATGCTCGTCGTCATCATCGTCTTCTTGTCCGATCGTCCATACCCAACGGCGCTTCTTTTCCTTCTTCTTTCGCTTCGAGATACCCTTTGGTCCTGAGGGGGACATTGGTGAGGCTGGTGTATTTGAAGCACCCAAGCCGGTCATTCGGCGACGCATATCCTCGAAAGGCCCAGGAGTCTGTCCACCATCCTGGATCTCATTGGGCATGAATGCGAGAGCGAGATCGATGGCGTTTTGGGGCTGTGGGGGAACACATGGGGGTGAATGAGGCGAGGCTTCTTCCACAAGCAAGTCAATGTGAGATTTTGTGTACTTGTTGGTTACAATCTCCTGTGTAAGAGGATTGTTATAACACACCCGTCTATTGGCCTTGTCCTGCAGACGTCGTGATTGTCGTCGAGGAGAAGGCGGAGGAATGGCAGTGGGTGGAGGAAGAGGTGAGTTGCGCAAGATGCTATGAAGTGAACGGGGATGTGTGTAAGGTGCTTGTAGGGTCAGTTCCGCGAGAGTTGATGGACGAGTGAGGGTGCGCTTCTCGGACTGTGAGTGAGCTTTGTGGGCTGGGGCCGCTGATATATCGGCAGGCGAGAAGCTAAAGGCTTTATGGGTGTGCGAATCGACTGGACCAGCAGACAGCGGAGGCGTAGCTGTCATGGTGCTTGGATAATTAATCTCCAAGCCTGGGTGTGGTGATGGTGCAGTGTCGGATGAAGGAGTTTCGGGATATGAAGCAACGTAAGGCGTGACAACTCTATGCTTTGGATCCTGACGCTCCACAGGAGTTGTAAGGCTGAAGGCCTGTAGAGTGTTTATGGCAGTGATCGGTTCAGGCTGAGCTGGAGTAGCTCTTTCAATGGTGGTGACATAGACATTAGATAACGTGTTGAAGGCAGTTGGATCCTTGGGATCAACTGCATAACTCCTTGATGATCTTGTGGCCGGGCTGCATGTTGTCTTGATCTGAAGAGAGAGCCGAGGCTTCTTGGGCAGAGCTTGAGAAGAGGCCATGATGACAGACCAGTTGGATGTATGGATCAAGAAGACTGATATACCAAACACTGGAGAGACGAGTTGCTGAATCCCCTCGTGCTGTTGCAGGTGGCTAAGTGTATCAACCAACAGGCAATCAACATCAAACAGGACTAGCCAAAGACGCTGTTACCGAGAGACTGGAACCGTCAGGGATCAGGAAATTGATACAATGTCAAAACGCAGAAACATCACGAACAAACAGCCCAGAAACGAGGACATTGCGTCTATATAGGATGATAGACATTGAGACATGCATCACACTGGGTCAATGATGGGCGGGGAGGTAGAACCAGGGCAACCAGCCTTTCTTTGACCCAGTCCTGGCACCCAAACAAGCGCCCCTAGCCATGCATGCAGTGTGACAATCCTCTTATGGCGTAGACGCGGAGCTGTCAAGGGGTTGAGAAGGATTCTGCCCTTGAAAGCCCGACCTGACAAAGGTGTACCGAATTGGTGAGGATATGTCATTGAGAGATGCTGTGGTTGGCTCGTTACAGTAACTTGGTGGGAAACGTTAGAGGCGCAAGCGCCCAAGCAGAAGTATGATCCTGGCCAGCTTCCAACCAGACCCAATCACGCGGCTAATCGGTCGGCTCTTTTCACTCGCGCTGGCGTCTATGCAAGAGGGCTGGTATCGTCCCCCCGCTCTTCGAACGGTAGTGCTTAAGGTTAAGAAAGAAAGGCTGGTTCGTGGATGTTTATCGTCATGCCGTATATTTTCTTCTGCGCTCAAGAACAAAGCCGACGGTGTCCAGGTCAACAATAATCCTGTGATAGTTGCCTGTGCTCAGACAAAGAACTAACGCCAGTGGAGACGTTGCTCAGCCATGCTCCAAGCCATGGTTCAAGCAAGACCAGCCCTTGTTCTCGAAACCTCAGCCATACTCTTTGAAATTACGTTCGTTTAGGGTTGACAAAGGCCCTCAATCCCCAACAACCACGACAATGTGATTGAGAGCGATTGTTGATGGAAACCAAGAGTTCCTTTCAATGATAAACTCAAATTGCGGCAAACATCGCATGCCTGTATCAATTCACGTTTTGCAAAGCTGGGAGTTGATGTGATTGGAGGAGCCAGACAACCTTTTAGCTGCAAATCAAGCACGCACTTGGGCGGTTATAGCTCAACTGTGGATGGTCGAAACTGGGTGGTAACGTCTTTCTGACAAGGGTCAGAGCGGGGGACCAGAGTGAGATGAACTTGAACTGATAGAGCCTCTGATCGGAAGCGAAGTCGGGGTAAATGAGAATTGACTGGGCTGCAAATGTTGATTCCTCCTGCGGGTTTAGAGAAGTTCTCATAATATCCGACCGGCCAAGCATCGCGTCTATCATGTTATCCAAAGCAAGGATGAGGCGTTGATGTTTGCAGGAAGAATATGACTGACATAGCATCGAGCATATCCTACTTTGCGCCATGCATCTCCACCGCTATATCGAACTGGCGCGCTCGTTGAAAGGCCTTGTGGTGAGGTTGTCAACATTTGGTACTTCTGGTTGAATTTGATGCCAAGATAATAACAGGATATGAAATGAATGGTTACAAGACAAGTTCTAAGCGACAGGATTGCTAGAAAATGCAAGCATGTACTGTAATCACATTCATCTGTGTCTTCCTTCCTTCCTTTCATCAATGTTCAGATAGGTGCTTTCCTTTATGGGCAGGGACGCATCGACACCTCAGGCAAAGATTGCAGCGGCCTCAAGGCAGACCTACTAGTGGGAAGGAAAGGAAGGTCTCGCTCGATTGTAAGATGCCTGAATGAATGATTTATTTGTTGAAAACATATAATGATTCACTAAATACTGTGTTTCAGTTCAATTTCTGTTTGTTTCCTATTAATTGTCCCTCAATGCTCAATTTTATGGCTTCAAAGTGTTGTTGTTTTCCAGACAAACGCCTCTCTTAAACCCCGACTCACCCAAGACACCGTCCTCAATTCTAGACTCCTGCTCCTGGTCTACGTAAACCTGAAACTCACAAGACCACGGTCCCCATTCCTCCATCTTATAATTACCAGTCAGCGTAGGCATGGAACCGCCCAGCAAGAAAAGGCCTCGGCGGAATGATGATCGAATCATCTTACAATTCGTTCGTTCAAGTCACCCTGACCGTTCACAATCGTGATCCAGCTCTTGCTGACCTATTGAAAAGGACTATGATTGTTTCTACGCGCAGGTCTTTGAGAACAAGAAACCAGAGCTCAAAAAACTGCCATTGGGTGTCAAGCAGAAGAATTGCCTAGCAACATGCAACTACAACGCCCGTGCCCGTGGTCTCACAAAACTTATGTCCGTCTCTGAAGCGAGACGCAAGTGCCCGGAGCTCGTCCTTGTAGACGGTGAGGATCTCACACCTTTTCGTGACATGAGCAAAATCCTCTTCAACTTCTTCAAGAGTTTTTCTTGGAATCATAAGGCCGAGCGTCTGGGATTTGATGAGGTGTTTATGGGTATGTTATCGTATTGCGCCTCACTCAATTTACAATACTGACCAGGCGTATTGCCTTTCAGATGTGACCGACATCATCGAATACAACATTTCCTGTCTTAACCAGGCATCCCTAGATAATTCCTTCTTTTGCCTTTCCAGAAATAACCCCGAACGGGGTTTTCAGTGCAATCTCACGAGCATCGCGGGCTGTGTCGAAGGCACAGCCTCTTCCACCCCTGACCCGAAGGACCCAGCTTATTTACGCCTCGTATTAGGATCACATCTTGCCCAATTTCTACGACTTCAAGTAGAAGAAAAATACGGATTTACCTCCACCTGTGGGATTTCAACTAACAAGATGCTTAGCAAGCTTGTGGGTAGCAAGAATAAGCCTCGTAATCAAACGACGCTACTAGCGACTACCGAAGATGAGGTGATAGCTTTTGTAGACACTCACAAGCTACGAAGGATACCTGGGCTAGGATCCAAGACTGTTCAGGCGCTAGGAACCCGTGTTGGAGCTGACATGAGTAAGGGCGTATCCGAAATCCCTGAGTTAAGTGACAATCCTGTCACTGTTGCCGATATTCGACTCCATCCTGACATCTCGCCCGCGACTATAGAGACTCTGTTAATGGGACCCGGAGCAGAGAAAGGGGTAGGTGTGCGGATCTGGGGCTTGCTGCACGGAGTTGACGCAACCGAGGTCAAGGAAGCCAGTGATGTGCCGAGTCAGATTAGTATCGAGGATACGTACAAGGGCTTAGATACCATGGCACAGATTACAGAAGAACTGCACAAGCTCTCTTGTTCTCTTCTTCGAAGAATGAGGATAGACCTCCTTGTGGTTGATACTGGGGCAGACGCTCCAGGAGCACAAAAATGGATTGCGCGACCCAAGACCTTGCGCTTGTCACTGAGGTCCTGGGCATATCTACACTCAGCCCAAGGGCAGGCGTATGGTCGGGTTTCCCGCTCAGGACCATTACCAAACTATGTATTTGACTTCAAGGATGACATAGAACATATCGCAGAGAGGCTCGTCTCCGATACTCTGCTACCACTGCTACGCCGCCTATCGCCCGAAAAGGGGCAACGGTGGAACTTGCAGATGCTCAACATCTGTGTGGCAAATATGGTAGTTGGTGCAGCGGATGACAAGATGGGAGCAGGCAGGGACATTTCTGTCATGTTTAAACGTCAAGATGAAGTGCTTAGGCCCTTCCAGTTGAAGGAAGAGCAAGACGTCGCACAAGATGATGAACCTAGACACCATGTGTCAGAAGATGAGGATGAGGATGGAGGGGACGATGATGATGATTGGGACATGGAAGACAACATCTCATGTCCTCTTTGCGGAAATCGTATCCCGCTATTTGCTGTACCGGCACATCAAAGATATCATGAAATGGAAGGATGATAATATCTTTGCTGCGTCCGCATTTCTTCTTCTATTAAAGAGATGACTCAATCTTATTGGTTGAATAACTGATAATATGTCGACCATGAAGCTTCTATAAGAGTTCCATAATGCAAGACGGTTGATTTCCAATCCATCACCAACTGTTTGACGAAGTATCCGCAGATACCGCACAGTCCCCATCGTGCTCACCGATGGCTCGACCGAGATATGGTCACACAACACTCTGATTTGTACATGGTTTAGCCACGACGTACCTACCTAGTATCGTCACAATCAAGAGCTCAAGTGTCTAGATTCATGAACATTCCATAGGTACGGCTGTAGATGGAGTACCTAATGTCTTCTATTGCAATCATGGTTGCTTCACCAGTAAATCGCCGATCAGATGCTTCATTGGAAGCTTGGTATACCTTCCAAACGATAGGGAACCCAATACTGAGCATCCTCCCGGCTGAAGTAACACAACGTTACGGAGTCGCAGCCCCCTCCCTTCGTCCAGAATCGAAGGTATCTTTTGCTGCCGCTCGATAGATGCGATAAACCTTTCTTTGAGATCACTGTAAGCAAAATGCAGTGATACTAGATGAAAAACGGCAGCAAACATAAAGATTTTGTCGAGTTACACAGAGCTCTACAGTAATATGCCAGATTTTGGCACATGTAGCCGAGCTGAAGCAATTCACATCAACAGTTTCTGTGCGCGCAATAGAGGTACTTGAGTAGCAGACACACGTAGGTAAGGCAAAGGTCGTAAGGAGGTAGGCAGGTTTAAGTGAGGCGAATGACTCTCTGCATCGCACACTGTCACACTTGATTGCCCCCCGTCCCTAGAGGCAGGTAGGTATATAGAAGCGATCGCGGTAGTCCAAATGACAGGAGCACTGGTTGGCACTGCCGGTGACATCCGCCTGCCACCTGGCGACACTGTCAAAAACGCCAGTGAAGCATTATCCTCAAGTTGCACCGCATTCACTCCTGCCCTCCCGTCTTGATTTCGTCACTCGCCCTCCATTCTTTCTTTACTTCCTTCCGTACCTTCATTCCCCAAATTATCTGCGGCTTCCAACATGCACAACAAGAAAGATACTGAAGCAACTACGCGACTACATCTGTATCTCTCCTTCCGTTTAGGACGCAGCATTCCTTCTTCTTTTTCTTTGTAAACGCCTTTCATGTTCACGGGTATCTCCTGTTTGCTTGTGTTCTTTCTTCTGCCTCTCTGCTTTCTCTTATTAGCCATTTCCCTCCATTGTTCACTTGGCTTTGCTATACCAACTGCATACGGATCGACCGCCCGACCACTTGTTTACGACCTCTGTTTGACCTTCAATTCTTGTGAATGAGATGATTCTCGCGAGCAACATTTCTGTCTACTAAACAAAGACATATCAGATAGTCTGTATCTGATGGCTCTTATTCCTCGCTGACACTCCAAGGTCGGTCTCAGGAACTGAATCATCCTATTTCCAGTCACCATCACACACTGAGCCCGTATCTTCAGGATCCTCCACTGGAAAAAGATCAAGGAGAACGCTCACACAGACTCCATCGCATATACTGCAGCCTCTCTCTCATCGACGACTCCGCTGAGTGGCTGCCAAAGCTACACAGGGCCGACATCATGACCCGCGGCGGGCGAACAAGTTCGGCCCCTCGGAGGCCAGTTGACTTGACTAGCAACCTCTCTGTCGCCGAGAAAAACGATCTGACGACCCTGATCACAGCTATTACCGAGAAATTACACAATGATATTAGTATCATCTTTGATTCGCCTCCAGTCACCCCTACTCTCGGAGACTTGAGCTTGAATAACATTGATCAAGTTGACATCGGACATCATCACTGGCTGGCTCTATCACTCCAGACAAATGGCAAAGAGAATGTCGACCCAAGACACTCGAATGCGGGAAATGGGATGCCCAAAATCACACGAACACACAACACTGCAGCTCCATCTGCTGGTAAGGAGGAATCAGAGGCTATCACACCACAACTGAGGGAACTAAAGAAGGAGGCTTTGGTATTCTTCAGAAAGTGGCAGTCAATCTTTCTGCAGCGCCTTCGTGATATCAGCGTCACGGAATCGAACGGTTCTCAGTCTAACATGCGGGGCCGTGGCCGTGGCAATGCAAGAGGTGCACGAGGTGGTCGTGCCGCTCGTGGTGGACGAGGAGGGGGTCGTGGAGGTCTGACCTTGGCTACCGGTAAGTTGACAGATGACACTGTCTACTTGACGGTGCTACCTCATGCCTCTTGGTGGCAAGTCCAGCAGAATCAATACTTACGAGAATAGGTCCCCCCAAAGTACCATCAGCGCATGTCGATCGTGAATTATCCCGACGGTTTCCCCCAATCCCAACCTCTCTCTGGACTCTTCCATTGGACAAACGGAAGCTTCTACTTCATATTTCACTGTTGATTGTCATCTCTCTTCAGGAGTACACTGCATATGCACGAATGACACTTCTTAACCTTACCTCATCGCTCAACCTTCCTTTGAGAGTGCTACATGAGGAAGAAAAACGAATCGCCCAAGGTTTCAGTCAACTGGCAGTTGATTCAGCCTTTGAACAGGCTTCGCAGCAGAGCCAGGATGAGAACAAGCCGGTTCTGAAGTCAAAGGCACGCATAGCTGCCATGACTGGTCCTTTCAGACTTGGAACCCAACTTATCGCTGTAGGCATCGGGACAGCTCATGGCGGACACGGCTTGAGACTTCCAACAGCTGCAGGGTTATTGGGGCCCATGGCGGATAATGGTCCATCCACTGGCTCTATGCTAGGAATATACACAGCAAGACCGACTAACAAGATGATCGAGTCTTTTGCTCGTGAAATTCAAGATTTTGGCCTCGTGCCTCTTCGGGACGAATTTCAGGGGGATTATGTAGATGCAACGGCAATCCCATCTACGTCCCGACGCCTTCGCCTAGTCATTGCTATCAATGGATGGGTGACTGATCAAGACAACCTCACAGGATCTTGGAAGATCCTTGGTGATAATGCAGAGGTGTATATTTTGCGATGGGAGATGACCGTCCTTAGCAATATAGGCACTGCACTTGAGACAGTTGTCAAGAGTTCAGCTTGGGCTGCAGCAAAGCAAGCTATCTCTTCACGAACAAGTGAGTTACAATGAGCAAGCTTTGGGTGGAAACAACTGACACTATATTAGTTTTCAGAAACCTTATCGAGGCAACGTGGCCAATGGAACTTATGAAAGTGAGCAAGATCATCGATAACCCCTGGAGCATGGGGATGGTTCGCGCCGAAAAGGCTGGTGCCGTTCTTGCGGACGCAGTCATGCGCAGCAAGATCCAGGGCGATCGCCCCGTGTCTCTTGTTGGGTTTAGCCTAGCGGCTCGAGCTATCTATGTATGCCTTATGATACTCGCTGAACGTCGTCAGTTTGGCCTCGTCGATTCTGTGGTCTTAATGGGTACGCCAGCTCCTTCAGAGAGCCGTGTTTGGTTGACCTTGAAGAGTGTTGTATCCGGTCGTCTGGTCAATGTCTACTCGGAGAGTGACTATCTTCTCGGGTTTTTATATCGCACTTCCAACATTCATTTCGGACTGGCGGGCCTCCAAAAGATCCAAGGTGCAGACGGTGTCGAGAATCACAACGTTAGCAACCTTGTGAATGGACACTTGCGCTATTCGACTCTTGTTGGCAAGATTCTTAAAGACATTCATTGGGAGGACCTAGACCTGAACGCCTGGAAAGCGGAGAAGCTGCGCAGGACCACTTAGCACGAGAATAGTGTCGGCATCATATTAGGCAGGACTGGACAAGATGGGGATAACTTCGTTATGAAAAGCTTAAGGGGATTGTGGAACCAAGTTTTATGTGTAAGATTAGCACTGAGGAGCTGCATTTTAATCATGCATTCTGATGAGGATAGAGCAATCATTAACAAATTCCTTTGTGTAAATCGCACAGCCAATAACTCCCACCCTTGCCTTTGATAAGTGCAACACCATTCCTATATGCTGATGCTGATGCTAGTGATGTCTGCTGTACGGATGTATGTGCGTATTTTCGTGGAATGCCGAGCCCAAACAGCTAGCCATTTCAAGCAGATCGGAGATCCAAATAGTGTCTATCATGGACGAGACTCAGTGCCCTCTGTTTCTTTCTCTTTCTTCCTTTTCTGTCTGCTCTACTGCTGGTGCTCATCACATAACACTCAACAGTTCTACCTTTTATAGCCTTTCCCACTGACTACTTTTTCTCACTCTACCAACTTCCTCTTGGCCTGCTGGCTGTATATCACTTCCTCTCCGCTTCTCTCGTCATTATCACCTAGATTATTACAAAACGTGGTATCGTACATAATAATTCTCCTGCTTTTGCTTTTTGAATTGTGATTGAGTCTGCCTCATTTGATGGGGGCGAGGGTGAGACTCAGATTGAGAAGTACTCGTCGCAACTTGTCATTGTGTCGAATTGCCTGTGGTTGGTTCTTCAAACTCCCAGTTCTCAAGTGGGCGGCGTCGTGCCGAGCATGCTTGGAACTTGCTTGCGAATGAGTCCACGTGTGCCTCTTGGCTCTACACGGGGCATCCCTTGAATTGATCGAGGCTCTCGCATCAGAGATCGATCAAGACGGGCGGGAGTCCGAGTGACGACAGTACGATACTCTCCAGGAAAGTTGCCTTTGGGTAGTGGTACTGAAGCAGTCCTCCAGATGTGATCAGATGTGTCACCAAGGAAAGCGGGGATCTTGCTGTTGGAACCGCCACGCGGAGGGCCAAAGCCACCGTAGGTCGAGGCACCATGAGAAGCACGGATCGTGGAGAGGCGGGAAAGACCAGTCGACAAACCAGAACGGCCTCGGGCTTTCTTGGCCATGATAATCTCATCAAATAACCGGATTTCAGCGTTGTTGGCAGGCTGCATCTCACGATCATGAATGAATTCATTGAAGCCTATTTAACCGTGTTAGAACCCATCGTCCCAGTAGAAAAGTTCTGAAGAGGTTTAAAAGTTTACTCACATTGTGTTTCTCGCATCATCGCGGCATAGTCATGTTGATCATGCGGTAGGCTCTTGATGAAACCATCCATATCAAAGGCATACAATTGACCGTTGGACTTTTGCTGCTTCGAAGGTCGTCCGAGATACTTGCGGTAGGTGTACAAAAGACTGGCAAGGCAGCGAACAAATGCCGCGCGTACACGGTCAGCATGGAATGCCTCCGGGCAGACAAGTGAGCAATGGCCAAGGCATCTGCCATGGGAGATGACTTTGCAGCCAGTGCATTTATAAACGCCATCTCCTTCAGCATGGTCATTACAGATGGTACAGATCGAAGAGTTGTCCTTAGGCATGTAATTGAAGCAATGCCCTTCAACCCACACTGTGGTTTCAGTGTTCCTCACAGGCTGGATCTGCATGCTGGGCATGATGGTTGATGCCGCAAGTGTTGATTGCGCGTAAGTTGACGGAGCATAACCCCCATTTCCGCCACCTCCATAGCCACCATTGGTCCCACCCACAACAGAATTCTGAGATTCGACTGAAATGGCTGAAATCGACAGATTGGCTTGATGGCCGTTGAGGAAGGGCATGCCCGGCTTTTGGAACGGCGGGTGCTTGTCGATACCAAAGGAGGAGCTGCGTCGCATCTTTTCTTCGCCGAAGTGACCCGAACGCTTCTCTCGAAGTGTAGCTGCAAGAGCAAATCCTGAGTCGCTTCGAGAGACGGGCGTAGAAGGCATGGGAGGGAAGTTTATGGAAACAGGAGATACAGACGATTGAGGACTTGTCTTACCAGACTTGCTTGTGCTAGGTCTGTCTGATTTGCCATTCTCAACATGTGCCGAGGCGAAAGCGTTGAAAATTGGGGGCAGGATCTCGCTTGGCGGATCAGGCTCCCCAAATCCTGAAGAGCTTTGAGACACCCACTTGCCAAGAGTGCTCTTAGGAGTTGAGGATCTAAACAGTGCACCGTTCTCGGTCGAGAAGGCATCGTAGGGGAACGACTCCATAGCGTAGGGAGGAGGTCCAGTTGTAACGCCATATCGAAGCTTATGGGGGGCCGCGACTTGTAGGAGAGACATAAGTTTCCTGCGTGCTTGACGAGGAAGTCGAACAGGCTGTGACGTAGCATCAATAGTGTCTTGATCCAAGTCAACGAGCACATAATCATCTTCGGGTAGCTCAATTCTATCGTAACGACGCTCAATACCCACGATGTAAGGACAAGGCGCTTCGAGGGCTGACAAGAGTCGTGCAGGAAGAATAGGGATGAAAATGCTAGACCATTTCAATGGATATAAGAGGTTTGCCAATGCGTGACAAGCAAGGTGTAACATGCTAGTGTGAGATGATAAGAAGATAATGCGGGATTCCGCCATGGCATATTCGAACAGGGCGACAATATTCTCGAGAGATAGACAACGGAACAAAGCATAGAGATCGATAGACCGAGAGCCGGGAATCTCATTGTCGGCTTCTTTCCGAGCATAAAGTCGCAGTTCCCGCACTCCTAATTCAACCTGAGTTTTGGATCCTAAGGGGTTGAAAGCTTCTGTGCAAAGATTGACGACATATCGTTCCAAAGGTTGCCAGCGTCCGACTCTTGGCGAGCTTGGGGGTATTCTCAGGATACCTCCATCAGTCATGGGCGTAACAATAGCCTTAAGCCATTCTTTCCAGAAAGACATATTGGCTGCGTCTCGGCCTAGAATACCATAGGCACGAGGCACCCAAAGCCCACTCTCACCGGCAGTGAGACCTTCAATCTTGGACGCAGCACCATGTCTCAGGGGCCTAAGCATGTCCGTCATGAGAGTAATCTTTTCTTCTACCGTACTAATCTCGTCTTCGAGCCTCTCACGAGCGGGGGAGCCTGATGGGATCGTAGGTAGTTTTGCCAGGAGCTGCGACAGGTGAGTGCGTTCGCCTGCCAGTCGGACACCTAGGCTTGCTGCCAGCTCTCGTTCTTCTTCGGACATGTGGCTTTGTCGCCATTGCTCGCACTTCTTCTCAACGTCCTCGGCCACATCTGCGTTAAGAGCAGTCCAGATAATGATGGTGATGCCGTACAACTTAGAGTTGTCGTCTGAGGTCATGGTAAAGCCGTGCCATGTAGATCGCGGCCTGTCATCGGACGAAACTATCTGGATATCGTTGGGGAAAGCAAACATGGGCACGTAGTCGGGAAACCTTCCACGCCGGGAGATTTCATCTCCTGCCTCTTGGGGAGGGTATCGGTCGAGAAGAACCGGCTCGAAGCGTCGTTTGAGTGGATGCATATCTGGATCTGTGTTGAGAGGTTCGGGAGGAGGAATCACGGAGTTATAGTTGCTCAGCCTCCTCGTTGTTCGAATGGAGGCTACGATTGTAAGTTAGCAAATTTTATTGAACGGGGTTTGCTTCGTCATAAACCAAAGCGTAGAACGGGAGTACCAACCTGCACGACTTGTGCTGATCCTGTTGCTGGGCTGTTTGCGCACGCTGTTCATATCTCTAAAGCTCATCTTGCGGCGGATGCTACCCTTAATACTTCTGAGAGGACTCAGTCTGCCGCTGTCACTTTCTTCTGCCTTGATTCTCTCCATTCGAGGATTCACCATTGGTGCCCGAGCCTGTACTCTTGCACCCGCACTAAAACTTAGGTCTTCAAGAAAGACTTCGCGCTCGGCTGCAAACTTGACCAAGGCCTTATCAAAATCGAAGTCGCCCATGAGCATGGAACCCTCGCCCATAATGCCGGTGGGGGCAGGACTCTGGCCGTTGGCATTGCTGTTGTCATTGCCATTGCCATTAGTGAAGTCGGGGGGGTTTACAGCACGGATGGTGGCACTGCTGCGGTTGCTTTTGGTGTTGCCGTCAGTATCGTCGAGGGTTTGTATCGAGAACCGGTCGGTGAGAGATATCCTAGAAAGGCGGCTGGCGGAGTTTTGTCGCGAGTGTCGTGCGTTGGTCTTTGGCTGGTCGCCATTTGTCCACTCATCCTCGGGCTCGCCATCTTCGATAATGGTGGACTCGACAGGAACGACGACGGGTGCGGGTTGCGAGTTGGGATCGTGGTAGGACACCGACTCTACGCCAGCGATCCAGAAATAATCGGCGAGAGGGGTCGATGAGCTCTCCATGACATGTCAATAGTGGTGTCTAGGCCACCAAGCAGGCAGAACTGAAACGAATAGGAGAGCGTAGAGGGAGATGAGTCAAATAAGCCGTCAGGCTGCTTTGCTCTGGGTTGCTCTGCTCGTATGGCTGTGATTGTGGCCTGAAGAGGTGGGCGATCGACAAAATCAGGTCGCGGGTTGCTGGGGTTGCCAATTAGGTCATGAATGATAGGACCGTTACCAGGGCCTTTTTTTTATCAGGCGAGTACGAGGTAAATAGCGACAACAGGAAATCCAGCTGCGGACTGTTCAAAGCCAACGGGGCTATGTCGCTATTCGAGGTCGGATTGGGACCAAAAAGAGACTCGAGACGGGGTGAATAAAGGGGATCCGATCGAAAAAAAAAGCGAGTAACAGCGATGAGCCAGTCGCCCAGACGTCGGTTGTAACGGGAGCCAAAAGTTAGCTTCAAGGTGGAGAGACGAGTCAACGGCCAACTGGAACCTCAGAGACTTGATGCAAAGAGGAGAAAAGATGCGATTGAAAAACACCAGGAAGCCACCTGAGCAAAACGATCCAGAAGATGAAACAGAGAGGAAAGGAAAAGATGATGATAGAATAGAATAGAGGGTTGAGTTAGTCTAGAGTAGAACAGAGATGAGAGAATGGTCCAGGAGAAAGAACGAGGATTCAGTGTCGATCTGCCCGTGCCCGTTCGCAACTTTTGGGTGGGCAGGTAGGTAGGTACAGTGCAGTGCAGTCTCGTACAAGTACAGGTACTTATGAAAAGTGGTATCGAATACCTCGATTCAAGCGCAGATACGGCGATGGTCGATGGGGATATGAACCAGACCAGGATGTACCTCTTGAGTGATTGTAGGCAGGGTCCAGGGCCAAATCTTGTTAGCTCCCATTCTGTTGACGGCTTCGACCCTCCCAAAGTTGGAGAAGGACGAGCTCCAGCTTCCTTCGATCCAGGGGTTTCCTGGGATGGCTCGTAGCAGCTGCCACACCGTCCACACGCCAAAAGTCGTGGGGTTGCAGCGAGGTAGGGGACCGTTTTTAGGGGACCACTGAGAATTGCGCGCCCGGGCTTCAGCTAGGTACGAGCCCAGCCCAGTACAGTATCCGTACACACTGCTCGATCATTCATTCACTCGAGGCGCGATACTTGCTGCCATCCACCTTCCATCCATCATGGAACCAACCATTCAATCAACAACATCAGTCTCACCGCCGACTTTCGTCTAAACTGCCAACTTCACTGAACTGGAAGGTGTCTGCCTACACAATACAGCAGGGTATATCAGATATCTGGGCCGACAAGGATTCTTACATACATTGTACCATCTCAGCCGAGTAAGCGACATCAAGATGCGACCAACACAGCATTCAGATCATATCGACTAGCAGTAATAGTCAGCCAGTCAGTCTCGCTCTTGCGAGGCTACTGACAAGCAACAAATGTATCTTGTACCTTACGACTGACTGATCTATCTAACTTTTTGGGTGTCGCGGGAAATTGACCGATTCCGCAAGCAAGCAAGCCGTCGATCTTGAGACGCACGCCGTCGCCTTTTTAGGCTCTGCTATTTGATAGATGCGTCCATCAACGAACAGCCATCAACGCATTCAGGTGCAGTAACTTACAGTACATACTGCCCGTCCGTACCTGGAGTGTGTACCAGATTCGTGTCGGTCTTCTCTTCCAGGCACATCAGACTCAGGGGTTTCAGGCGAGAAAGACCTCGGCGCCAGCGGATCCACGGGCCATAACGAATGGATATTTGCTGATGCCTTTTTCTCTCTGTTGTGTTCTGTTGCTTACCAGGGTCCTATATCATAGGGAGATGGCTCTGAGCACTTTACCCCACCGCACGTTCTGCTCTGGCAGAAAGTACCCGTCTGCAAAGTCGCGCTTGTGGCCTGCTGCAGGCCAGGTATATTACTTTGCTAGGTAGTTTCGGGTCTTAAAACAGTCCGACCTCGAGAGCCAGACTTCATGGATGTCCCTCCCGTCCCCATAACAATACCCACTTAATCGCCGTCTCTGCTCCATCAGCTAAGGATTGAGGTGCCACATTAGTTGAGCTAGTCCAACTAACCAATATCTTTCAGCAGAGTTCATGGTGATGTTGATGTTGGTTGGAGAGCTTATCAGCAGCCATGGGTGTATCCCCCACTGAAGAGATACTACTAGGAAACAAAGGACAAGAGGCCAAGACGATGTTGTCGTTTCCCAAAGCAACGGTTCCGATGGGGTGGCCACGCTGCGAGTGCAACACTGCAGATGATAGAGGCGTCAGTCAACCATGGGTCCTTGGGTGTGCCTGCGTATGCATATGCGGTATGCTGTATCTGTCTGCATCAACATGCTTCATTCACCCGGAAGCATGCATACTTCATGCCGTGGCCATATGAGAGACGGCACTCATCACCGCTGGTTCGCTCAACTGACTGATGAGCTGTCTCGTCCCGAGCTGCATCTTTCTTTGTGCCTGACTTCAGCCGGCGGGCACTCGTATGCAGCAGGAATAGTGCGATGCGCTGTCGTCTTGAGATGATGATGTACTGTATGGCCTCTGTTGTTGGTGCACTACAGTATATCCAGGGAGACCAGTTCCCCAGCGGCGCAAGTGGCCCGGGAGGAGAGTGAGACAAAGTTCGGTGTTGCACAGAGCACAGGACCAGGACCAGGACCAGGACCACAGGAGGGTCTCTTGGTCGTGGTCCGTGTGTGTGTCCCCAGTGAGATCTTCCATTAATATCGCCCCGGCCGAAACCACGGCTTGCACAACGGCTGATGCGGGTGTTGGATAAAGTGATTTGTCTTCATTCTCTAAAACGCATTAATTCAACTCGGCTAGAAGGGACATCGAACAGTCAAAATCCGTTGAGAAGAGGCATCTAGCAAATCCGATTAACTTTTCGCTGCTGCCTTACACTCACTGTAGTTTTGTCGATGGAATGTTCTGACAAGGGAAAAAGTCAATGCAACTCAACTCTTCCTTATGGATCTCGTCTTCCGCGCTCACCGTTTTCGTATGTGCAGGCAAGCTGCAGAGCGGCGTTACAGATATTCGGGTTGTTAATAGGATCAGGTTAGAAGGCAACACATTCTCTGGATGTCTTGGCTATCCATGTTATTAGACCTTGAGGCACAATATGTGTTGTTTTGGTGGGACTGGTTCAACCCGTCTCAGTCAGTCCTCATTTCGGTTTGTTTTCTTCTCTCTTTCTTTTCTTTTTTCACTTTGTTTTTAATTTGACGCATTGTATTCTGTATTAATCGATGCTTGTTATTGTTCTCTTTCCGTGATCGACCCAATGTTTTGGTTCTGATATTTGCTTTTCCCTCACTCATCGTGAGACGTTTTGGTTTTTCTCTCCCTTCCTTTCATGCTGTAGGGCAGGTATTGACTTAGCTGGGGCCGGCTACGTCAGTCTACTTCTCTAGCTTTCATATCAATAAGAGCTTGGCGTTATGGGTTTTGTTGAATGGATAAATGGAGGTGGGTTCTCCAAATTACCAAGGGACTGCTCCGTGTTCTACCCGTTCTTTCTCTATTGCATGTACTGTAGTATACGACGCTCACTACTTCCCAGATTCAATGTTGTTTTTCAGATCGACGCTCGAGTTGTACAAGGGAGGCAGGTGAGACTGCCCGTCTCGAATCCCAAAAGTGACAAAACCCTGTAGATCATATCGATGGAAATGGAAGACTCTTTCCATTACTGGACTTGACGCCGGCTTTAAAATAAGAACGTGATTGGTTGGGATACTGCAGATGTACAGTACCTACTGTACCTGCCACCAAAGTATTGAGCTTCAAGCTGGGCGGGCCCGAGGTACCTACCTACCTTGGTAATTTTCCCATTGCAATAATCTCAGTAAAAGCCAACAATAGGTAATCACTATTCTTTTATTCCCCCTTTTTTTCTTTCTCCTCCAAACAATGATCCGATCTTCTCAAACCTTCATCCCACGACATCAGTCACCAACAAGAAAAGTCTCAGTAAAATTTGGATCCAACTATCGACAATGACATTCGAACCGTTGCCCAATCTGGCACTGGCTTTTTTAGCCCAGGGGCATTCTGCAGCCACCATAGGCTCAAAGTCCAGGAACAAGAGCGCCTAATATCCAAGATGGGTCTAAAACAAAAGAAACAAAATGCGCCCGCCCCTAATCAAGGATCTCATAAAATACGAAAGCACGAGCCAGCCTTTGATGCAGGTACAGAGCACTAAAATGGACGACATCTAAGACATGGCACACGAGTACTGTACTGTACAGGTACGTCTATCAACATGGAGAGCAACCTTTCCATCCGTGAACAATCTTCAAGTCAACACACGCTTCGGATACTTAGCTGTCTACTCCCCACTCGATCATTTGTCTAAGGTATCTATGATAGATACAGGGTTCGCGTTGGCCAATCCTGATCCCCTATTCAAGTCTCCATCGACAAGACAGGAAATCGAAAAAGAAACAACATCGAAAAAACAAGCATTCGATTTAGAGCACTTTTTTTAGCCCTGAATCCTGTTTCAACACTTCCAGACGGCAATGGTGCGCCGTATTATTCAGGGGTATTCCAGATATCTGGGCTCGTGGGCTATTAGCTGATCACTTGTGCTAAACTTAGATCTTATGTGTAATCGTGACGATTACCATTTGCGCCAATTCGATGGGAACAGCATCAAATTGACCAAACAGTTTTGCCTCTCGTGACTGTGGTCTAATGCTCGTGCTCGACTGCCAGACCTACTGCAGCAACTTATCCGTTCAAATCGGTCTTGGTTTGACGGAAGAGAGAGCGGGCTTGCGTCTCAGGTTACCTTTGGTAGGTATGTATTGATCAAAGGCATAACGCTTGTGACCTGAGTCAAGTTGTTCTTTTGTGA
The DNA here is from genome assembly GCF_003316985.1 of Fusarium coffeatum. NCBI lineage: Eukaryota > Fungi > Ascomycota > Sordariomycetes > Hypocreales > Nectriaceae > Fusarium > Fusarium coffeatum. The sequence continues at coordinate 33,014 of NW_022157861.1, read as the reverse complement.
GCTCCAGCAAAACTCAGATCGTCGAAAGCGGTTCTCGAACGAACGCCATACCTTCCCATCCACCGGGACCTGACGCGAGACGGCACCGCTTAAGTGGATGCTCAGCTTTATTCTCACCCACATTGATGGACGTTCATCTCATTAGTGACTCGCGAATCAAGAGGCTAAGAAGATAGGCATCAGGTACAGCACCTTCAGGCTTAGTGCATGGCTAACGATACTAATGCCGCATCCCATTGGCAGCGCCCAACTTACATCTTGACGGCGTCGTCTGTTTCAGGTTGCTCTCCACGTTGGACCGTGTGTTACGTACCCAGCCATACCAAAGCCTGCCTTCCCTTGAGCACGGCAATACGGCTGTGAGAGATCTTAGGGCTACGTTCTGTGTGTATTCCCGGTATTTGCTCATCCTAGTTGATCGCCGCAGCCATCGAGCCTTTTCTCATTATCCTAGTCTTCATGGGGTCTACAAGAGCACGAACAAAGTTATGTGAGATCGAAACAAAATCGGCCAGAGACCCCTATCTTTAAAGGCAGTTGGTTCTGCTCAATATCATCCGTAAAGCTGCCACCCTCAAAACCCCACCATCACGCCATGGTCGTCGCCCAAATGTGATGTCTAGGATGCTGTTGCACACTTAAACACCCATCGTCCGCATTTTACTCCTGATCCCCAAGATTCCTACGACGATTGTCACAGGCTCGTCTCACCCAGATTGATATCACTCATGATTGGGAAAGGCTGACCAGGATGACCCAGCCATAGCTTAAAGTTTCAGTATCGGCATAATGCCTGACCCCTGGTTTTCTGACAATTCACTCTTATGCCTGTCTGTATTAAAACCAAAATCTGATATAGCCAGATCGATCTCCTGCAGCACATCATCCCGAGTCACTAAAAACGGAAACGCCATGGCAGAGCAGGGGGTTGGGCCTGAGTGCCGACCTTGTTAACTCTATGGCCGTACCTACAGTTGCTACCAATCCTCAGCAATGATCATGTGAAATCTGCAATTCATGTCGGGGGCAGAATATAGCTCAGCAGGAGATTCGGTACAAAGCCAACGTATTGGAAAATAATAACGAAGGTTCGGCTTTCTACACACCGGTGGGCTTTGGTTATGGTTGTTCTATCATCGCAGGCTGACAGTTGTCGGTACCTGACAATGAAAATATCAGATGAAATGCCGTCTGAACCATTGGAATTCGTGGGTATCATTTGTTGTCAGATATCTCTTCATCGTGCCACGCGTCTAGTCCCCAGCTTGCCGGTAGCCAGGAACCCTCTATTGCCCATCTCTCCCCTCCAACCAATTCCTAAAGATCCAAAGATGATCCTTCCGTCTGGTGTCACCTCGACACCCGTCTCGGCCCCGTCTTCCGCAACTACAAAACATACCTGTTCCACCTCACCCGGGTGTAACATCGGCTTTGCGCTCCCACTCGCCTCCCAATTACAGTCGCGATACCGCAGGCCAGGTTCCGTGTCCAGCACGACCTTCTCCAGCTGCACCACGTCCTCGCTGCAGTTCTCTAGCTGCGCTTCAAGCACCCATCGTCCGTGTCCCTGGATGTCATCGGCCTTCAACGAACCCACCTTGGTGCGCACGATGAGTGATGCTTTGCAGATGAACTGGTAAAGCTTGCGGAATGTCCTCGTACGACCACTAGTCTCCGTTGCTTCGTAGTAGCTCACTGTGACTGCGAGTACATGGTTCCCTTCCTCCTTAAGGTCAAAGGATACCACCTTCTGCAAAGTGTCACCAGGCTCAAGATCTGCCTCTGCCTTGCCATTAGGTGGGCCGAGTTCAAGGCGCTGTACAGCGCCCATGCCTGGGGTCTTCATCTCTGCTTCGATGCGCACATCCCGGATATTCTTGGCGGCCTCCGGAGGTAGATCATTGTTCGCACATAGTGTACAGCTAAATGTCTCGCCAACATATGCGGACCCGAATGATACCGGAAGGTTGACGACTGGGCTGAGGAGGAAAGGGGACGGGTTTGAAGCGGCTTGGGAGTGGTAGGCGAGCGATGCTGGGATCGGAGCTGACTTAGTAGATGCGCCGACCGAGGAAGGGGGGTCGATTGGATGTTGCGTGACGAGAGATGGACGAGATAGTCTTTACGGCAGATAGTACGTTAGCTACGAAGCTTACGCCGGAATTGCGAAGTCAATGTTTAGCTCACCGAAGAACCTTGAGGGAGATAGAATGTGGCTCCTTAACAGGATCGTGAGAAGGATATCGTTGGTGGCTCATTTTGTCATGTTTTAAGCAAAGCACTCATGGGTATATATAGCGAATGCGACGTTTGCGCGTGTTCAAGGTTTTGTATAGGTGATCAATGGAAGTGGCAGAGTGAGCTAATCTGGAGATGCGACAAAGAGACGGGCCTTATCGATAAGGCGACGGACCCCTCACCAATAGGCAATGGTCAATGCCGAACTACATACGAGTTCTCCGAGTATGTAGCTTCTCATGATCACATTATTTACAGATCTAGCTTACCTCTTCATGTTATTTTTTACATGAATTACGAGCGGATATCATTGACCTGTCCCTAGGTATTTCAGTCAGATAACAATTGTATCTCAAATAGCATCACCTTGTTCACAGCCATTGTACTTGTTCTTCGACCTGCAATCTAGTCATTTCTAACAAAAAACAATTTTGCGACCTACTGGAAAGCAGAACTGCTATTTCTCGTTTCCATGCAAAGATGGTCGATGCGGGTTCCTACTCAACAGCGCGAAATCGTATATGGGACCTGATCAACACCCTTCTTTCCGTAATGCAAACTGGAGAGTTCACGTACAGAGCCAATGATATCCATCTCTAATGACTGACTTTTTCTTTCATTATCTGGCTGTGAGCATAGATACTCATCATATTGGTGGGGTGCATATTAAAGTCCTGGTGGGGGAGGGACCTGTGACATGTTAACACAAATCTATGGGCATTGAGAATACTGCAGAGCGAGGTGACTCCCTCAGTCTCAATAATACATACCGATCCATAGCTTCCTCCAGTTCCAGGTGGAGGTCCAGAAGGGGGAGGAGGCGGGGGCGCCGAGCTGGGTGGAGGAGGCGGAGGAGCCGCTTCACTTGGAGGTGGAGGGGGTGGTGATGCTGATTGCCCAGGGGCACCAGGAGCGCCAGGTGTCTGGGCCTGAGCCTGAGCCTGAGCACCGTAGTACTGCTGATACATAGCGACATAGCTGTGTCCACGTTAGTATAAAATGGTTGACATATCTGAGGATACTTACTTAGCATAACCGCCATAGGCAGCATAAGGGTCCGCGCCACCATAATACTGTGCGTACTGGGCAGCGTAATCGGCAGCATTAGTTGGACTGTTCACACCAGCAGGCGCTGGACTGTTGGAGGCACCGCCTGCGTTAGCTCCGTAACCACCATATCCGCCGTGAGAGCCGCCGTAAGAACCATGGGAACCGCCATGAGAACCACTGTGGGAATGGTTACGGTCGCCGCCACCGTTGTACCGATCGCCTCCGTAACGGTCACCACCGTAGCGATCACCGCCGTAGCGAGGTGGACGACTCTTGAACTCCTCGTATTGTTGCTTGACGTTTGCGATCAAATCCTCACACAGCTCCTTTGCCTTTTCAACCATGTTGGCATCAGGTCCACTGTAAACATGTCAGATCAGGGTCCCTAGTAGTGAAAAGGTTTGAACCTACGCAACGTGAAGAAACATGTCCTCATCGCTCTCATGGTTAGTAGCCGCCTCCAGGTAGCCGGATCCCCGGCCCTTGATCTGCACACGGCAGCCAGTCTCTTGCTGGATGTGCTTCACATAGGCACCACCATGTCCGACAACCTGAGCGCGCAGGTTAAAACCGTGTACAGGCTCTAGGCTTATCGGAATTTTCTCCTCGGGCCATTTGCGCTACAAGTAAGTTGTCAGCATCCACTTTATACCAAGTCATAGAACCCTTACTCTTCCAAACTCATCACGTTCAACCTGCTCCTGATCTCGGCGGCGGAATCGTCTCTCGTCTACAAGCTGAGGGAGCTCCTGCTGGATGAGCTCGTTGATTTTAGCGACGGCGGCCTCTAGACCAGATTTGCTGGTACTCGTGATGTGGAGGTACAGTGGAGGTTTCTATGGGCGGTTAGAACAGTCATCAGTCGAAAACATTGTTTTACTTACACCGGCCGTGGCCATGGTCTTGTTAGGATAGTAATTGCCGCGGGTGGTAATATCTTGCTAAGTCAATATTGCATCCTACTAAAGCATTAAGAGAAATTGCGTACCAGCACCGGTTTCATCTTTGATCTAATCAAGCGGGAGTCAGCAGGAGCAACGAAAGGGGTCTTGAAGCGAGCTATCAAGCCGTAAGCATGATGTTCTCGATCCAAGTGCAAAAGACAATCCGAAACAAGACTTTTGGATTGAAATTAAGAGTATTTACCATCTTTTGTGTTGCCCCCTTTGTGAGAAGGTAACGGTTCCTCAAGTCATTGACTTCGATGTCCTGAATGTAGTCGCCATCTGCGACATACATCTCACTATCGAGCGGGGGGGCGATCTTGTTCGAAGTTTGGGGCGTCGAAGTAGGTCGCGGTGGTGGGGATTCGGTGTCGGCAGACCTGATGGGTGGAACATCGACGTGTTGAATACCTTTACGAGCTTGGAGAGAAGCATTGATTCGAGCGGCGGCGGCAGCTACCAGCGTTGTCAGTGGTTGTCGTTGGAAGTTAGAGCCGGCGCAAGCTCTGTCTGCAAGACGGCGCCAAAAGTAAACAAAAACACATACCAGCGGCAGCGGCGGCATCATTTGGGGATTTCTTTGCCTCTGGAGTTGCGTCTTTCGTGATGGGACTGCGGTCTCTACCAGATTCAGAGCGACGCGACGGAGGAGAGCGAGAACGGCGGTCGAATCGCGATGTTCTCTTAGGTTCTGGTTCGGTCTGGTCGAAGCGCGAGCGCTTCACCGTCCGGCGTTCGGATTCATCCATGCCAGGCGAGATGCGAAATTTGACAGAAATTTGATAAGCTGGTTGAACACTACACGTCAGACGTTAAGTGTTGAGCTGGAAGTGCACTGTTCGTTGCTAGATCGTCACTGTGCAATGCGATCTAATCTATGCCTGTCGTAGGAAAAAAAAAAACAGCAACCAAAATGCGCATGTGTTGAAGTGGAGTGGAATGTTGATCGTCGATGGAAAGAAAGGCGACAAATCTCCTGCAGACCATACGCACGTCCCTGGTAGACGGTGCTTCTTGCGCCACACGTGGCGCATGGCTTCAGATACATGAGCTCTCCCGTACAGCACCCGAGACCGGCGATTACTAGCAGTATCTAGATGTGGGTCAAGTTGACTGCAATGGTGCCCTTAGACAACCGTGAACATAAAAATTAGGTGGTCTTAGAATCAATTGATCAAATACAGTACTTAGAGTAGAACCATGCAGTTTAGCTGTTAGATACCAATCCGTACCTTAGTAGGTAGGATGTTTTTGGATGATAGGGCGTATTTCATTGGGCAATTGTATTAGTGTGGCTTAGCTTACATGGGTTTACGATGGATGGATCTGGGGAATCAATTGTTGGGGTTATCTGTGCGCGGCAGCGACAGCATTGCGTTTCCATATTAATCAAAAGGCATGTTTCCTTAGGTCTTGAAATAGGTATATGTAAGCACATAGCAAGAATCAGAGTTAAAAGTATTTCATTCTTCTTTGTGAGATCAGTGCCTATTGTCTGGGTCTTTTTGCATAATGATCCAATGATCTTAGAGAATGGATTACACTTCATTCACGCTCAGCACCTACAAACCTACATAGAGACAAACCTGGCTTTATCAACTTCACCCAGCATGATACAATTAAATCAACAACATTATCTACTGCCTACGAATTTAGCCATCATATGTACTCTATGCTCGCTGTGCTAATAGATTGATCTGCTATACCTTCCGTAGCTACCTACCTACCCTATGTTTACAGTGGAGGTGTGCTTTCCCGGGCAGTGTTGACCAACTCCGAACTTACAGCGGACCCCTGCCGAGCTGATCCGCACCCCCGCAAAATACCTGCCCCCCGTCTCCTCGTAGCCTCCGGTCACCGGCCTATCGGTGGCCCATTGATTTTTTCGGCATCTCCCCTCGAGCTCTCTCTTACTGACTTGAGTCACCTTCATCTTACCTAAACGCCCAAACCAATTGCTATTTTACCGTCACGAGAAGCTTCTTGTCTGACCAGAGAACCCTTTATCGTTCTCCTGTCTCTGCAAGATGGCATCTCTACGGTCATTGACTGCACCCCTTCGCTGGGCTGCCCCCGCGAGGGGTGTCGCCGCTGTGCGATATAGCTCCTCCTCGACCTCTGCCCTCGCCTACAAGGCCATCCGCCGCCGTTCTGCTCCTCTGCCCGTGAGCGACAACCCGCCTGCCTGGTCCGCCCAGTCCGCCGTCTCCAACATTCTCTACGAGACCCCCGTTCCCTCTACCGCTCCTCCCAAGCGACACATTCTCAACTGTCTTGTTCAGAACGAGCCCGGTGTTTTGTCCCGCGTCTCTGGTATTCTTGCTGCTCGCGGTTTCAACATTGACTCCCTGGTCGTGTGTAACACCGAGGTTGATGATCTCTCCCGTATGACCATTGTCCTCACTGGTCAGGACGGCGTTGTTGAGCAGGCTCGCCGACAGCTTGAGGATCTGGTCCCTGTCTGGGCTGTCCTTGACTACACCAACGCCGCCCTCGTCCAGCGTGAGCTTCTCCTTGCCAAGATCAACATCCTTGGACCTGAGTACTTCGAGGAGCTCCTTCACCACCACCGTGAGATTGCTGCCGGCGAGTCCGAGGTCGACTACGCTCATGAGGCCATTGAGCGCAGCCTCTCCGATACCGCCAAGGACTTCCATCCCAGCAAGCTTGCTGTCAGTCAAGCTCTCCGACACAAGCACGAGCATCTTAAGTCCATTACTTACTTTGCTCATCAATTCGGCGGCAAAGTTTTGGATATTAGCACTAGCAGCTGCATCGTCGAAGTGTATGTTGCTTCCCTTATCCCCTTACGCGAAATGTACAATACTAACTTCTTACTTCAGTTCCGCTAAGCAGTCCCGTATCGATTCGTTCCTCAAGCTTGTGGCCCCCTTCGGCATCCTCGAGTCTGCCCGCACAGGTTTGATGGCTCTGCCCCGATCTCCTCTGACCGAGGCCAACCAGGAGGCCCTCACCATGGAGGCGGACGAGGTTGTTGATGCCAGCCAGCTCCCTCCCGGTTAAATCAGATACCTTCAGTTAAAGGCTTAGCCCAATGGCGTTTTTTTAAGGAAAGGATCTGGTTTAGTTGATATAATTCCAATTACTATTTTTTACACATACGCCAATGCTCCGTCTTCATCCCGTGCTGCAATCCAAAAATACCAGATGTATCTATGCCTCACATTTGGTTTAGCCTTAGAACTTACCCTTGTTGACAACAAAGCCTTCGAGGGCGGCTAAATGATATTAGTGATATGTCTTCAAGATGATTGGCGTGGATACTTACAAACAGCAGCCCAAAGGCGGTTCTCGGCTTCGGGGAAAACCAGAGATCGAGGGCTGTAGAATACCTCATCGGTCACCTCCTCAGGGTGTCGAGGCAAGCAGTGCATGAACTTCCAATCAGCCTTAGCACCTCCTCGCTTAGCAAGATCGTCAGAGATTTGGAATCCAGCAAAGTCCCTCAGGCGCTTCTGAGTGTCGGCTTCCTGTCCCATCGAAACCCATGTGTCGGTGACAAGAACATCAGCGTCCTTAACAGCCTCCTCAGGGACATTAGTCTCAATGAGCTTGCCAGGGGAGGAAACACCGTCGCCGGCGGAGACGATGAGCTGCCTCATAGCATCGGGGATCTCGTATCCCTCAGGAGAAGCGACTGAGATATCGACACCCATCTTAACGCAGCCAATGGCCAGGTCGAAAAGAACGTTGTTGGCATCGCCGACCCAGGCAACCTTGAGGCCATTGAGGCCTAGAGTAGCTCCCTTTGCGTTTGCCGAGGGGTAAGTCTCGTGGAGCGTGAGGAAGTCGGCAATTGTTTGGAGAGGATGGAAGTCGTCAGAGAGAGCATTGATAACAGGAACACTTGAGTGCTTAGCCAGATCAGCGACATCAGAGTGACGTCCGACTCGGGCAACCATGCAGGAAGTCATGGAAGAGATGACTTTTGAGGTGTCATAGAGAGATTCGTTCACCTTTGAACACATTAGAAGAGTCGTTGACTATACGACGAGTTGAAGACTTACACCCAGCTGGATGTCATCCTTGCCAAGGAACATGGGGTGGCCACCAAGCATTGTCACAGCGGCTTCAGTAGAAACTCGGGTACGAGTGCTGCGCTTGCTGAACATCATAGCTACAGCTTTGCCAGCAAGACCAGCATTCAAGTAGCTAGCAGGAGCCCCGCCTTTGACAGCGATTTTTCGAGTGTTGGCATCACGAACGAGGTTCGCAAACTCAGTAGGAGTGAGATCAGCAATGGTCATAAGATGCCTTGGGGTGGTAGCCTGAGTATAGGCTCGCTTTTGAAGGCCTGCAGCGGCGCCTTGAGCGATTCGGAAAGCCGAAGTCTTCATTGTGAACTGTGTGCGTGCTGATTAACTCAATGAGAAGCTGTATGATCTTATATGAGTTGAGAAGCTTACAATTGAGTTTGTTTGGGAGATTAATGGCTGGAGAAGGAAGTTTTTGTTTCAATCAACAGCTAAAATAGGTCAAGATGAGTCGGCGGATGAAGAGTCACTCACTATTGGACGATGTCGTAGAACTGGGGATCTGACTGTTAAGGCCCATCTACAGCAGGCGGCTCGTTCCCGCCCAGCCGCCTCAACATCAGAACCTAAGCGGAAAGAGTCAATGCCCCACTTTCTTTCTTCTTTACTTGGCCGGTCTCGGGACTTTCTACGTATAACAAAGGTGTTGAACCTGTGATTCAATGTATTTGGTATTGCTCACATCGAAAATACACATATCTCGAGTCTGTGACTGACATTGAATTTGATGACTGGAAATAATCAATGAGTGCAAACCTTCAAACCCATGCGTTATCAATGCGGATCCATCTCTTAGTAGAAGCCGTTACCGGCCTCTGAATTTGCAATGGTGATCTCCCTGTTGGTCCACAGAGCCCTCACAGCGACTCACGCTAAGATAATATATAGTACAGAGTAGTGAGTACGGATACCTAACCTATGTGCATTAGGTTAACAAGCGTCAGGGTGTCAGAAGAATTGGCCGTCGAAAGCATAAGAGACGAAATAATCTAGCTATTTTATGCGAGCTTAGACTAGCAATTAGACTACTTTATTTCTGTAGCATAAGCCTCAGAGGATAATTCTCCTAACACCCACCAGATAAGAACTAGGTACCATTGTGGTTTCGGCGCATTCAATGCTGAACTCTTTGTCGTAGAGCAGCGACATATAGAAGAGCGCATGACTCTTGACTTAGGTTGGTAATGGACCTATGTTGCTACAACCATAACACCAAAAAGGCGATCACTATCATGAGTTGCTCGTTAGACAGCTTCCAAGAAACACAATGACTGTTGTTTTGGTAACTATTCTGCATCTATTCCTACCTAGATACACAAGACACCCAGGCCATATAAATCAAGGATCCTATAAGTCATTATTACTAGAAAGATTGATTGCAAATACGGATGATTAATAAACCTCCCATCAAGAAGAATAACATACCTAATCTTCATCCTCTGTGTCTACCTACCTAACTACCAGAGATAAGATAGTTGAGAGCAGGTATGTTAGTTTAATGGAAAAATGACGTCGCTCGAGACCCCCAATCACAATCCCCAGGTCTCACCAGCCCAGGTCAGGTCAGTGGAGGAGCCTTGGTTCCTGGATTAGAAGGACAAGGACCAATCAAAACCCACCCCGCTACATCCTTATCAATCTCGCGCCTAATTAAACCCTGTGGAGGTGACTGACTTGCCCCGTCGATGACGAGTCGCTTGCCCAACCTTAACTTGCATGATTTCCTCTTGATTCTTACATCAACCTGACCTATAAGGTGCCCTGATAAATAACAACGACGATTCTCAACCTGATATCCCCCTTCGTAGCTGCGAAACATCCTCAAACTCCCTGCGCCTGATGCGCGCGTTGAATATCTATTAGCGGTGTTCACTATTCCATAATCCTACAATGCCAACAGACGAAACCGAGCCTCTCGTCTCGCCGACGCGCGAGGAAGGGGACCCTACCGAGTCATCGCCTCTTCTGGGCCGCGCCGATGACGACCATCACGCTGATGCTGCGGAACATGATGGAGAAGACGAGACCTCATCTCAAACTCAGTCGCGGGGCTGGAGTTTCTGGCCAAGACGCAACAAGAGTACTGGCACTAGATCGGCCTGGCGATGGCCTTCCATCATTGCCATGGTCATCCTTGGCATCATCGTCATTCTCATCATAGTCCTCGGCTTTCTCGTCCCCCCAGCCGTCAAGGAGTACGCCGAGAAAGCTGCGGTTCTTGAACCCACCAACCTGTCCATCGAGAATATCACTAGCGACGGCATCCGAGCGCGTATCCGTGCAAAGGTGTATCTCGATGGATCGCGGGTCGACGACAAGAACTCTCGCCGCATCGGGAAGGCAGTGACCGGTATCATGCGGAAACTAGAGACCAAGGAGACGACCGTGAACGTTTACCTACCCGACTATGCTGATGCTCTCGCTGGCACTGCTGTTATTCCTCCTCTGGTGGTTGACATTGTTAACGGCCACACCAACGAACTGGACTTTGTGGCAGAGGTCAATCCTGGCGATGCCGAACACATTCGCAAGATCGCGAATGATTGGTTAGATGGAAATCTGAACAAGTTGAAGGTGGTGGGCAAGACCAAGGTTCACCTTCAGTCCGGAGTTTTCCCACTTGGGTCTCATGATGTGGCAGAATCTATGGTTTTCGAAGGTCAATCTCTCTACCGCTCCTTTGCCTCCTTATTTTTAGGAAAGAAATCACTACTTTAATTAGAGCAAGCATTTATATCTATCCAGAACCCGACTGACACAGTTATAGCCAATGAGATCCCGAACATGCCTGAATACAACATTGAACGCATGGATCTTCACGATCGCCCGGTAGATGGTCACGGACGAGAAGTCATCGAGGCCGACGTATCCCTGAAAGCCCACAACGACTACCCAGTCTCGTTCCAAGTACCGACTCTTGGTTTCGAGGTTTTGGTGCCCAACTGCGACTCAACATTGCCGTCTATCAGTGTTGCAGAAGCTGTCACGGACCCCATTGACGTTGATGCCAAATCAGATGTTAGAGCTGACGCCAAGGGAACCATTCGTGATATCCCAGAATCTCTAATCAAAGCATGCCCTCACTCCGAGTCATCTCCCTTGGACAACTTTATGGATCGTTATCTGCATGGCGAAGATGCCAAGGTCTTTGTGAGAGGAAAGAAGCTCAACGACACGAACACTCCGGAGTGGATCTCAGATATCCTTGAAAGCATCACGGTTCCTGTTGACTTCCCTGGACGGTCTTTTGATAGTTTGATTCGCAATTTCTCCCTGAGCGACGTCGATTTCAAGCTACCCGACCCTTTCGCCGACGTTAACGATCCTGATGGCGAGCCTAGGGTTTCGGGTACTGCACAAGTACTTGCAGCTCTCCCACCTGAGCTGAACGTGAACCTGGGTGTAGACAAGATCCGTGCAAACGCTGATCTGTTCTACAAGAAACGTAAAATGGGCGAGTTGAACCTGCAACACTGGCAGGATGCCAACTCAACACGGGTTCAGGACAAGGAGAACAACGAGACTTTGCTCAACATCACATCTCGACTGGTCGATGTTCCTTTAATAATCACAGATGGTGATGCCTTCAGTGAGGTTATGCAAAAGCTACTATTTGGCGGCGGCGACCTCACACTCGACATTAAGGCTGAAGTCGATGTCAAGGTCAAAACTGTCCTTGGCATCTTGACGGTAAAGAAGGTTCCCGCAGAGGGCAAGATTCCAGTAAACGGTCCGTCATCGCTGTGGTAATCTCTAGCATCCCCCATGAGGATAAACAATCCTTGTCTACACATTGAAGTATTTTCATAACACGCCTCACGACCGTGCTGAGGACTAATGCTGACTTGACTCAAGGATTTCCCGGTAATGCGCTCGGTAAACTCAACCCTCAGGTCAGCGAGATCGAGGTTCTAGAAACAACAGAGACAAGTATTCAGATGAGAGCCCTTGTCAACCTCACAAACCCTACACCCTATGCAGCTACTATCCCTTACCTCAGCGTGCATATTCTTCATGATGGAAGGCTTCTTGGTGAAGCTATATCAAGAAATGTGACCTTCAATCTCGGAAAGAACACAAATCTTCCTGTTCATGCGACGTGGGACCCTCTGCAGTTCGGTGGCGAGAAGGCACATGAAATAGGCCGCAAACTCCTGTCAGACTATGTATCTGGTGAGAACACAACTTTGACAGCACGAACGCACAAGAAGAGCATCCCAAACGTTCCTATTATAGGCAAAGCGTTGTCGAAGATCAATATCACCCTTCCCGCGCCGCGAATAACGGTCCCCGGCGAGGACGGGCACGAGGGTGAGAAGCCACGCTTTATTGCAGACGCCACCTTCCACCTCTTTTCGTCGACAGCCAGTTTTACACTCCTTTCACCTCTATTATACAACACTTTATACATAGAACACATCAACGCCACTGCTCTTTACAACCACACAGAACCCATCGGCCAGATTATACACGACGAGCCGTTCCCAGCAACACCTGGACGTTCCCAGACTCCACGCCTCCCCGTAGAGTGGTCTCCTAGCCGCGTGGGCTATGGCAAGCTCAAGGAAGCTCTAGGCGGCTCACTCAAGTTAGATGCCATAGCCAACGTCACTGTGAGGCTGGGCAGCTGGACTGAAACACTTCACTATAGGGGTCAAGGTATTGGGGCCAAGGTCGGCCTATAGATGATTGGATTGGAAACACATTGATACAGAAATGTTTGGAGTTAGGGGTTTTTCTACTAGTATGGACAACTTGGGTTCTTGAGGCGCACATCACCACTATTCTTCCTTAGAAACAAAGACTTGAGATACATGAAATTGATTTCTCTTCATTATTACCTGAGAGCAACACTAACCTGAACTGTGTGTAATGATCCAAAGGGGATGTTCTCGTGAACAGTGCTTTGTATTATGACTGGTTCATGAGTGGTTCTAGTCGAACAGTGCGTACAAAGATGTAAAGCATGAAGAGTGAGCATCCCAAACAAAGGAAGACCACCGTGTTCAGTGTGACTCCTCGCCTCGTGCATGAATTATCAAAGAGCATGGAGCACCACCAACGCAGTATAAAAGTATGGAATATACCAGCTTCAATAGCTACTCATCATCAACTTGGTTCCGAATACAAACAGTTTGCAAATCCAGTACAAGCCAAAAACAATCCTCAAGTAAGCTTTCACGGCTACAAAATTACACTGACTTCACTCTAGAAATTGCAAAGAACACAATCACCATGCCTTCTCAAAACTCTACGAAGAACAGCACTGTCAAAAACGACAATGCCAAAACCACCGACACTCTCACCCCCAAACCCTTGAATCCCAGGCCAGTCAAGTCAACTAAGAAATCAGAGTCGGCCCCTACCCTTAATGAGACGGTCGAGGCTCTCAAGGAAGAGATAGACCAGACGTTGAAGGAAATGGATGCCGTTTGGGAAGAGATTGCCGTTGAGAACAAACAGCTCTACACGATCCAGGAATGGATATGAGGTGATTTGGGCTTCACTCGAAACCCAGCTCATGCTCTCAGGTTCTAGTCAATAAAGACTGCCACAAGAGAATGAGATCGGAGATGGGCAGAGTATAAGATACTGAGTATAGTTAGTCGCATAGCATACAACATACCTAGATCTAGATCTTTCACAGCGTCAGCAGGAAATAAAATTGAAATGAGCACATGAATAAGGGTAAAAGCACCTTTTCGTGATCTGAATTGTCCATTGCCGGTATTACTATTCGTATCCTTCCATAAAAAGCATCCTGTGATAAAAAGTGAATTATGCGAGTCGTACACCAGCCTCCTTTCGCTTCTTGAGTTGCTGTTGGGCTGCCAGGCTCATACCGGCAGACTGACTTGCGTCAAACATGCTCTGTGATTCGCGTCGCCTCTCGTCCTCGATCTTCTTGAGGCGCTTCTCTGTCTTGCCCTTGCCGCTTCCCTTGCCGTGGAATTGGTGGCTGAGATGCTTGAATGCCTCCTTGCTGTCGAGGGCACGCCCATGGTCATCGGTGTACTTGAGCTCGACGTTGGGCTTGTATCCGGATGAGTACAGCTCTGCCAAGCGCTTAGACTGCTGCTGATCACGCCAGGTGTTCTGTTGGCGGGCGTATTCTTCGCGTTCGCGTTGCGACATCCTATCAAGCTTTCCACTTGCGCGATCACGCTCACGCTGGCGGCGGGCCTGGTCATCCAGTTCCTCCTCCAAGATGCGTTTCTTGGCAAGGAAGTCTTCTCGATTGCGTAGATTGTTGTGCTCTTCGTCACCTTTGGCTTCCTTCACAAGGCCGCGCTCTCTTAGCAGTGACAAAGTAGCACCCATGCCACCTCCGACAGCCTTCTCTTCCTCACCGACACCTGTCTCCTCCGTTTCCTCAATAGCTGAAGTCTGGGGGGCCTCCCCTTCAGCTGCATGAACATCATCGTCCATGGGGTGGTCCTCGTCGGGTTCTGGTGACTTTGACACAGTCTTTGGTCTTCTAGGCTTGCGCTCTTCATCGTCGCCCGGCTTGCTTAATCCGGCAACGAATTCCGAAACTTCGTCGAGGACAAGCCCTCCTTCTTGCTCTACCGTTTCTGTTCCGTTCTCGTCTTCTTTGAGAAGCTTGGCGATATCTTCAGGGCGAGTCCTCTTTCGTTTCTTCAAGGCGTTCTTTCGTTGAATTGCTAGTGTTGCTTGAAGATCATCGTCGTCCACAAAAGTATCGTCGACTGCTTTTCGTTTCTTCGCGGCCGCATCCTTTGAGTCGATATCCATGGAATCATCTGCAGGTGTGGTTTCGACAGCAAAAAGATCATCGTCATCAGTAGGCTTTTGTCTGGTGCCCTTCTTATTCTTCTTCTTCTTGGGCTTCTTGACTTTGATTTGTGAAGGATCAATGTAGTCTGAAGAGATAGGGGCATCACCTGTACGTTGAATGATTAGTGTCGAGTCGTCTGGCAAAGTGTACAGTGCTTACTTACCAACGATATCATCCAGACTGACATTCTGTCCGCTTCTTGTCTTGTCAACTGGTTTGTCCAAGATATCCGAAAGCTCCGCGATGACGCCACTTGTATCAAGCGTAAACTTTTTGGACTTCTTGCCGTCAATCTCCTCATCGTAGTGCGACAGAATACCACGTTCGCCTGACTCGTCGTCATCTAGAGGGTTGTAGCCCGGCTTCTTTTTCTTGCTGTCGAGTCTGTCGGCGAGTTTCTCCGCCTCTCGCATATCCAAGTTCTCCAGCTCGTCGCCTTCAACCTCATTCTCGTCGATAGTTGTGTCCTTAAGGGTGAGAATCTGTTCGTCACCGTCGAGGAACCCCGAGGTGTCGTGTCCAACTTTGATGCCCGCAAGGTCCTTGGAGGTATACTGAACCGCTGCTGCTGCCTCAGCCTCGGCAGCGGCGAGCTCTTCCTCTAGCTTTCTGACTTTGGCAATGTTCTTCTGTCGCTTTTTCTGGCCGATAAGCCAGTCTTTCGCGCTGAGATCACCACCTTCTTCTGCCTCTCCGAAGCCCTTGCCTTCCAGTACTGCATTGCGTTGCGCCTGTTCTCGCGCTTTTCGAACTGCTGCCGCTTTCTCTTCGCGCTTCTTCTTGGCCTTTTCGGCTTCCATCACTTTGTTGTAGTTTTCGTAGGCCTGCGCCTGGCGACTCTCGAGGGTGCTAGGCGCATCGCCATCGGCGTACATGGATTCATTTTGAGTGGAATTATCTGCTCCCGGAACGGGCAGTGGCTTCATGCCCAATGAAATACGGATTCGATTCGTCTCTTCTATCGTTGCGGCGTCCATCTTGGCGGGTATAGAATGATGATGATAACGCAAAGGTTACTTTTCGGTAGGCATCATGAGGGTGCACATACCTGCGACGAGCTCAGTGCACATACAGTCACGTGATCGTAACATATACCCATCTTTTCGATGACTGCAGCCAATCACAAGTAGGTTTGCGTCTAATAGCTACTACAGAGGCCCATGATGGCCGCAACAGAGTATCCAAAAACTCGACAATTGAAAGCATAAGAGATGAAGTAATTTGACTTTTGACATAGATACCAGTTGCTTCTTCCTGTTGACCGGTATTTCAAATACTACTTGGAAACTTGGCCATCGAAAGCATAAGAGACGAATTACTCAGAGCAGGCTTTAGACCACTTATTTCATTCTCTGATCCTGAGGCTGGTGAGCACAGACCACCTTCAGCGCGACGCGACGTGACGAGTAATTCCGCAGTGAGGCCGGCTTACATAATCCACTTTTCTGGCAGAAAAAATCGTCTATTTAAATCTTGCGATGGCCGCCCGAAATTCTTTTTTCTTTTCTCTTTAAGCAAACACGGATCTGTGCCTAGCGATCCTCTGCTCTCCGGAGTCAGGGTTGATTGCTTTGCAGCTCGATAACTTATAAGGAGCCATCAACTTGTTATGGTGTCAATTTTCCTATCGACAGGTCCAAGAGTAACAGCTCTTCAGCCGCTTCATTCGCTGCTCTTCGGGGCAGCTTGAGTGAAGGGGTTGTTGCAGCGAGACGCTATATTCCACCCCCCTTTTCCGAGGCCGTCGGCTGGTGAGGTTGGGGAAAACCATGGCCTACCTACATATCTCAATCTTGTTTAATCATGCGTGAAGTCTTTGCCTCTGTATGTCTGTAATTCCACTTGTCGCAATGTGCCTGAAGTGCTGTCGAAAACTTTTTGGCGGGTCCTCAACAGGTTGCCGAGCAACGAGTACGAATGAAGTCCTAACCTTGGTTGTCAAAATTCATATGATGCAAGGCTTGGTTGGACATGATATCTCGTGCGCATGTTTGATATTGGAGCTTCATGCTGTATGATGTCGGCCTTCAGTCCGTTTCTGGGCGAAGGTGTTCCTATCCTCCTCCAAGCTTGGGACATAGCATCATATTTCAAGATCTACGGCCCGTCTTCGGATTTGATGCCAAGATTCGACTAGATCATATAACGGCGCCTGGGGTTTCGTTCGTCGATTTACGGATACGTCAGGTCTCGTCACAAGCCTCATCCAATATTGCGACCACAGGGTAGGTCGGAGGCTTACGTGATGGGCGATGTTGTGTCAAGGTGAGATGGCATAATACAACAGCCGATAACCGAGGACAACTTGCATGCAGAGTGCACCCAGTTTCCTTGCATAAGGCTCGGATTCTACTCGGCGCTTTAAGCCACATGCACTTTATCCGCCCACTGCCGATGCATGCAGTCTGGGGATTTGGTGATAGTCTTGGATGCAATCTGGGGTTGAGGATATGGACGAACATGGCAACATGAGATAGTGTGGGGAAGAACATGTAGACTCGGCACGAACCGTAGGATTACTTTAGTCTATCTAGAGGGTCAAAGCGAAGACTGAGGTACGGATAACCAAGTTAGCTTTAGATCAAGGCTCGGCTGGCATGTGAAACAAGAAAACACCTATGCTATTGGCCTAGGAATGGATGTTTTACCAGGTACAGTAGGTGACTACATCTAGTTCCCTACAGCCTATCCGTACCTATCCGTGAGCAGCTCTCTGAAACCTCCTACCTATTGCAGGTAGTCAGAGAGGTTCTTTACCCCACATTCTTGTTTGCGTATTGGAGAACCTGGTAGTCTTAGTAGTGTTAGTGAACTGATCGTGAAATTGGAGAAGGCGTCACAAGAGCCGGTAGTCACCTGCTGCTCACGTATACCGCATACCTAGCTACCTAATTACGAAGCTCTTCACATGAAGAAATCATAATGTTTCCTTCGCAAAGACCGTTGAAACCACTTGGCTGATCCATAGGTTTGCATAGAACCAACTACAACTTCCAAGCCTCCCTAGTTGATGTGATGTCAACGACCCTCTGAACAGCAATAACAACACCACCATCATTAAACTGCATGAAGCTACTAGAAACCAACTCGGCCTCATTCTAATTATTCGGCCCTTTGAACCACACCGCACTATCCCCCAAAGGCCTACATCCGTTCTTCACGAGGGCTTCAACTTCCGCACTTCCATATTGGGCATCTAGAAATTATACCCTGTATACGATCGACACCAAAAACCTTTTGCAATAGTCTAGACGGCATGCCGGTTCTCTATAAAATCTCGACGATGGATCTCTACAATGTTGTCGATCCAGTCTCATCGCTCTCACTCAACTCTACTGCTTCCTTGATACAGCCTATCATGTATTTCGTTTCCTCCGCGCTTCTCCTCGGCTCAGTCGCCCTACAGGGCGTTCTTGGCCGACCAGCTTTACAGGAGAGACAATCTTCTCTCGACTCCTTCGTCAAGTCTGAGAGTTCGATTGCTATCGAGCAGCTCCTGTGCAATATTGGCTCTGATGGCTGTAACTCACAGGGTGTTGCTTCTGGCGTGGTTATCGCTTCTCCAGACACCGAGGACCCAGACTGTAAGTCCGAATAATCAGATTATTTCAGACCGAGGTAACCTGAAAGTCTTACTGATAAACAATAGATTTCTTCACTTGGACTAGAGATGCTGCTCTTGTCTTTAAATATGTCATAGACAGGTTCATCAACCAGTACGACGCTGGCTTGCAGAAGAAAATCCAACAGTACATTGCCTCTCAAGCCAAGTTGCAGGGAGTTTCCAACCCTTCTGGTTCTCTCTCCGACGGTTCTGGCTTAGGAGAAGCCAAGTACGAAGTTGATCTGAACCCCTTTACTGGCGGTTGGGGTGAGTATCCATACGCAAATAAAAATGCAGCCCCTTGACCCCTATGAAACATGACTAACGTTTCCATGCAAAGGTCGACCTCAACGAGACGGCCCAGCTCTTAGGGCTACTGCTATCATCACTTATGCCAACTGGTTGATCGAGAATGGCTACACTTCTACTGCCTCTGACATTATCTGGCCTGTTGTCCGCAACGATCTTAACTACGTAGCTCAATACTGGTAAGTGCAGATACCAACAACTTTCGAAACAATCTCTCATCATCAAAAGGAACCAAACTGGGTTTGACTTGTGGGAAGAGGTCAAGGGAAGTTCATTCTTCACCACCGCCTCTCAATATCGAGGTTCGTTACTACAATACATTGTCACTTTGACCCCTATACTGACCAGCATATCGTAGCCCTCATTGAAGGCGCGGCTCTGGCTAAGAAACTTGGCAAGTCAGGAGACAACTACGCCGCCGTTGCTCCCCAGGCTCTCTGCTTCTTGCAGACTTACTGGATTCCTTCCGGTAAATACGTCGACTCCAACAGTAAGTATCTTGTCCTCACCTGGCTACACAAGTTATTCATCAGATCTCCCAGTCAATGTCAATGACGGACGCACTGGCAAGGACGCCAACAGTATCCTCACTTCCATTCACAACTTCGACCCTGCTCTGAGCTGCGATGCCGCTACTTTCCAACCATGCAGTGACAAGGCTCTTGCCAACCACAAGGCCGTAACTGACTCTTTCCGCTCATGGAACATCAACAAGGGCATCTCCCAGGGAAGTGCCGTAGCTGTTGGAAGATATGTCGAAGATGTCTACTACAACGGCAACCCCTGGTATCTTGCTACTCTTGCCGCCGCCGAACAGCTCTACGATGCTCTCTATGTCTGGAAGCAGAAGGGATCCATCACTGTCAACGACGTTTCACTCTCGTTCTTCAAGGATCTTGTCTCCGGTATTTCCACTGGCACCTACGCTAGCGACTCTGCAACCTTCAAGAGCATCACCGACGCAGTTTCAAAATATGCTGATGGATATGTGAGCATCGTTCAGAAATATGTCGGCGACAACGGCGCCTTGGCAGAGCAATTCGACAAGAACAACGGACGCCCCCTTTCTGCCACTGACCTGACCTGGTCATATGCCGCTTTCCTCTCTGCTGCTGATCGCCGAGCCGGTATTGTCCCTCCTTCTTGGGCGAGTGGCGCAGCTGCTGTTCCTCAACAGTGTGGAACTAATACTGTTGTTGGCTCATACTCGCTTGCAACTGCTACATCGTTCCCAGCCTCGCAGACACCCAAGGGTGGTGTTCCATCTCCTACAGGCACCCAGCCTACCAGCTCACCTACTTCTTGTGCTGTCGCAACTTCAGTTGCTGTCACATTTGTTGAGACTGTTACCACAAACTTCGGCGAGACCATCAAGATTGTTGGCAATATTCCTGCCCTTGGTAACTGGGATACCTCCAAGGCCGTTCCTCTGAGCGCTTCTGACTATACCTCTTCTAACACTGTCTGGAAGGCCACCATTCCTCTCAAAGCAGGACAAGACATTCAGTACAAGTATATCAACGTGAAGAAGGACGGCTCTGTCACCTGGGAGAAGGACCCCAACCGCACATACACTGTTCCCAAGACTTGTGCTACAAAGGCTACCAAGTCGGATAAGTGGCAGTCCTAAGGTATGCATGCAGTACCCCTGATCCTCCATAAGCGTTACTTTTGGATGACTTTGGGTTTACAGAAAGGATTGATGGAGTTGCCAAGTTAATTCCCTTTGTCGAGTCAAGGCTGCGAAGGAATCTGATGTACCTAGACAGTAATGAATCTACTACATGAGTCGAGAATAAGAAAATCCAAGACGTCTTGAACCAACCTAGTTGAACCGTTCACTGATCAGCATCTGTTTCCGTTACAGGCTGTAAAACTTGAAAAGCATTTATGATTAAGGATTGTTTCCCATACAAATTGTGTACCTCGGTGTATGTTTGTGTCCTGAACATCATATTTGTGATAGTTATGTTGATTCTATGCCTGGCTTGATGACTTCAAAACCATAATAAGCAGAAACGCGGATATCTCAGCTTTGTCCCCCCACCCTCGACCGTATTGTGTTGCTAACATCAGAGCCTCAAGCTCTTGTTGGTGCTTATAACATTTCGTATCCTAATTTGATCCGTCTTTGCTATGCACAAGTCATTCTCATATCGGTGTTCACATCGCCCTCGGCCATTCTTTTACGCAAACTCATCATCGGCCTCCTCAATTTGGTTCTTCACACGGACCAAGATCGTCGTCTTCCACTTATCCAACTTGCTAATCTGGTCGAATTGGTACAATCTGTCGGTGAACTGGTCTTGACTCTTGGCCTCGATAGCCTCGCACAAGTCACATAGGAGCTGGTGCTCTCGTTGGGCGCCGAATGATGGGTCCATATCGCGGTACTTCTCGAGGGCACGCTGGGCAGCGACAAGATCGCCACTGGCGAGGTGACAGATGCCTGCCTTGAGAAGGTAGTCCTTGACGCTGTACTTCATGAGGTTGTTGTTGATTGATTGCTCAGCCACCTTCTCGTACTTCTCGATGGCCTTGTAGTAGTCGCCCTCAAGGGCAGCCACGTCGGCGACCTTCAACCACAGCTTGTTGGCAAGACTATTTTTTTTGGGTCAGTTTCATGAACGAGCAAAAGCACAGTATTCGACTTACGCAGCTGCGTTATCGCCCTCGTACCAAGTGGCAGCGAGTTCGTAGCTTTCAACCGCGCTCTTCGCATCGCCAAGATCCACCTCGTACAGCTCACCAAGGTTCTCCTTGTGAGAAGCTGCGCGGCGGAAGTTACCCTTTGCGCAGTATCGATCCACAGCAATGTTCAAGCATCGCGCGGCAGCCTGAGGATCGTCCTTGCGGTAGGCCTTGAAGGCGTCGACGAGAGTGTTGGCAGCATCATCGGGCTCCTTGAGCTTATCGGTCTGAACTTGCGCGGCCTGTTCGAAAGCCTTTCCGGCCTCGAGGTCTACAATCGCATAGTGTCAGCTGTTGTTTCAGAGAGGATGCTAAGACAAAGCGGTAAAGGCATACTCTGTTGTTGCATCTTGAAGGCATTGGCGGCCTGGGTGAAGAGATCGGCAGCTTCTTGGTACTTGTCCTCTCGTCCACCAAAGAAGCTGAAGCCGCCACCGGCGCTTTGAAGCTGCTTTTGAGCCTGGAAGTTACGATGCGTCAGCACAAGATTGATTGTCGCTAATGGCCATGACCAAGATCAAGGCGGGGGAGGGGTTGCGGAACCTTCTGGAGGAGAGCTCGAGGGTCTTGCGCCATGATTGTGAGGTTTCGTGTAAGGGGGTATCAAGTAAAAGTTGGAATGAAAAACAGAAGGAGAAAAAGAGCCACGTTGAAGTTATCAAGAGCTGACTGATGGTTGTAAGTAAAGATGTCGACTGGTGTTGCGGCGTGGTTGGCGGCTGAGCTATGACGACGGGGTCGCCTGAGCCACAGTTTAGCGGGTCCTAGGTTGCTGTAACACATTCTGTCAGATAGCGTCCCGCTACGGGCAATTCGAGATTGAAGATTCCATGATGGGCGATATCTCAAATTGATTATTGAATAAGTTGACGATCAACCACCACACGCAGAGATCACCCCTCGAGCATATACGAAATAAAAACAACACAAACTTAAGAAAGCCAGTTATAATGTCAATTTGTACCCATTGTCGTCTCGCCCTCCGGCGCAGCACCGCTATAAACTCAGCTAAAGGCACGACAACTCGATCAATCACCACCAAACCATCAACAGCCGCCTCGATCCTCGAGAAGCCTACCTGGTCCGTTCGCAGTCTTCTCCCCTCCTCGCCATCTTCAGCACCAGTAGAAAAGATCACGCCTTCACAACTTCACCATCTCCTCCGCCTCTCAGCCCTACCAATCCCCACCTCACCAGCCGATGAGGAAGCCATGATCAACACTCTCCAAAGCCAGCTGCAATTCGTCCGGGCCGTGCAGAAGGTCGACACAACGGGTGTTGAGCCTTTAAGGGCGATTCGAGATGAGACACCAGAAGCCCGACAGGAGGTGACAATCGGGCTTGCAGATCTAAAAGAGGCGTTGGGCAAGGAAGTTCGCATAGGCCATTATCAACGGGCGAGGAGAGTGAGAGAAAAGGTCGAACCCGATGCGGAAAAGTGGGATGCTCTGAGTACAGCGAGCAAGACAGCAGGAAGATACTTTGTGGTTGAAAGCGGAAAGAAGGAGATTGAAGGTGCAGAGTAATGAAGACTTTCAGCATCAAGCAAGCCAAAAAAAAAAAATTAAAAAAAAAAAATGAATAGGAAATGTGAATGATAAGCCTTTATATAAAACATGGCCACAGACCTTGCATGCTGACCCATGCGCTTCTTGACCACACTCTCTTGTATCTTCGCGAGAGCATTCTAACCATCTAATACTTCATTCATAGATCTATTCTCATCTCGTCATGATTCGTGCTCATAGTGCTGTATCCTTCTTATTCGACGATCCGCCACCCTCGTTACTCTATGACTTGGTTTCTGACGGCCCATCCTTCGGTTTCGGCTTAGGAACTTTCTCGTATGCATTCGGACTTGGTGCTCTCTTCTCTTTTCCCTTCCCATTTCTGCGACCTCGTCCATGGTTATGTCCGTGTCCATGTCCGCAACTCTGGCGCTTACCGCCTGCTGGTTGTGCGCCGTCGCGATCAGAGTCGGAATCGGAGTCGGAATCTGAAGATGATTCGTCGCTGGACTCATCAACCGCCTTGGGTTTATGGTAAATACAGCACACTATTGTATATGTATTAGCATGTGATCATTGCGAGCCATGATCCATATCGCTCACCCTTTGAACTCTTACGTCCGAGACCTTCGTTGTCTACTACATCCTCTGCCCACTGCACAGATCGTCCATTGGAAGTATGCGCACCGCGAAGTCGCAAAATCTGGGGGGCCTGTTCTCTCGTATCTGGCGTTTGTGATGGTGTTTCAGTTTGTGTTTGTGAGGGCGCTGGTGCGCTTCGTTGTTGCTGTCGTTGCGACATGATTCCGATCGCTTCTGGTAGTTGCGCTGGGATTTTATTTGGTGGTTGTTGGAAGCAGAAATCTAGGAAGAGAAGATAGGAAAAGTTCTGCAGAAGGGGTGGTTGCGGTTATCATGCGTTTGTTGACAGAAACGTCTGGCAAATAGTAGGAATGAATTGTAATCGGGTTTTAGTGATCATCGATGGAGGGGCGCGAAGAAAAATCCGGGGTTGATTCGCCCCACGTCATCGCGTGTCAATTGGATGATCTTTAATGACTTACACATGCATTACTGGGCGCCAAGTAACGGAAACTGTAACTTCTTCCCGTAAAAGATATTGATATTCTTTTTAATTCTATTGTACAAGATTTTGGTACATTCTATACTTTTAGATGGTATACAAGTGGCATGATATACAGCGTCAAATCTTACACTCATTCATCATACAGCTTAACTCGTAGCAGTAATCAACTCGCTGTTGCTCTCTTCTCAGCTTTCACCTTCTTTTTGGCACCCTTCATACTCCTTCGAGGTCGACTCTTCTTATGCTCCGCCAACACGCGTGGCTTGTTGTTCAACCAACCGTTAATAGGTCGACGAGAGCCGATAAATCGACCTTCAGGACTGAAGACGTCGACTGCTGGCCACCCAGGATCAACTGGGGGCTCAGGTTCCTTCCGCTTTGGCTGCACGACAGGTGCTGTATCTCTTCGTTGAGCCTTCATTGCGCTAAAAGGATCCGAGGTATCGATTTCCTTCTGTCGAACATATTCATTGTCTCGGGCCTGCTGGTGTTGGTCGAACATTTTCAAAGCGACCTCATGAGCACGGACTTGTGCGACGAGCTCGACGTAACCCACACCTTCAATGAGAATATCTGTTGATAGCACTCGGAAGGGTAGTCTGTCAACGTTCAGACCGACAGCGTTCTTCCTTGTGAGAGGACCGGCTCTCTTCTTCGTGACATCATAAGACAATTTGAATGTTCCAGCATGCTTCATCTTGTCTCCAATACCAGGCAGCATGATACTCGGCACGCCAATAGACTCTCTTGTCTGCTCCTGAAAAGCAACGGCTTTCTCGGTTTGAGTAAGATGCTCGTCCAAGGGTGTGAAATTGTAAGCGAGAAATACCAAGTTGGGGTTTTTGGGTGTGATGCGAATGAGACCGCCACCAAGAATGAGCGACTTGCCAGGCGTCATCGAGATCTGCTCAGGCACAACGCGCTTCTTCATGATTGTCGATTGACGGGACTCCTCCTTCACAAATAAATCCAAGTCACTGCGTGCCAGACCGGGAAGATCGATCAACTCGCCCTTTCCATTTCCAAATGGGACTCGAATAGGGGAAGCTGTTGTGCCTGGTAGCGAGGACACCAGAGGCATGTCGGGATAGTTCTGGGCTGGCTGAGGGGGCGGTAATAAATCTCCAACGTCCAAGTCCTCCTCTTGAGCTGGTTTGGCGGCAATTGATTCTGCACTCAGGACTTGTCGAGGATATGTTGACACCGATGCTCGTTCAGCACCGTTCACTGGTCCCATTCTACCTTTGGGATACACCGCTTCGAATAGTTGACTTTTGCCTACATTGACCTTACCAACCATCCAGCCCGCACCTCCCCGTTGCCAAATATCTTCTCTGACCTCCTTGCACCACCAGGAACGCTTTGCGCTAACACATCGGACATTGCCCAGTCGGACTCTGTTTCCCAAACGTCCCAGAGCATCTCGCAACACTTCACGCAAGTATGGCATCATCGAGTCCACAATTTCTTTGGTAGGTCCCAACAGATCACCGCGGGTGATAATAAAGCTGAGTTCCGTCTTGCGATCGTGCTGGAATTTGGCGGCCCGAGATCGTCGATTGCGGGTTCTGATTGGGATATCGCCCAGCAAAACATTAAGTCGAGGGATGAGCGACATTGGGAAATCGGCAGCATCGATAACGTGGTATATGTGATTGTATTTATGTGGTGACTCTTCGATTGTTTCGCGCAGCGACTCGACAGTAGGGTGATACATGGTGACCTTTGCCGTGTCGCTCGTTGTGCTGTAATGCTGCAAGTTATGGCATCGATCGCAAACGGGTTGTTTCTCTGAGGGGGGTGCCTCTGTTGTTATGTTAGCTCCGATAGCCACGTTATCTGTGATCAGTTCCAAGTACATACTGGGAGCGGCAATGCCCTGTCTCTCGGCCCCAGAGATCAACAGAGAAGGGTCCATTCCAAGAGCCTCCAATTGGCTCTTATCCAAGTTCTTGAGAACATCATCAACAACTTCATCCTCCTGTGTCGTTGTTTGCCGATGCTCATAAACCTGTGGGTTCAACCATTTCTTCACTCTTTTGCTCTCTGGGTCAAAGTAACCCAGTAATTGGGGATCGCTCGTTTGTGTGAAGGCGCCACATCCAGTACAATTCAACGGCAACTTTCTCTGTGGAACTTCGGGATCAAAAAGAGAAGGCGTTCCAGGCGTTTCGGTATGCGCATCTTGAGAGGTTGTCGTTTCGGTATGATTAAATCGTCGAGTATGGATCGGGGTTCGTAAAGGCGTCGCTCTTGGCGTTCTAGAAATTCGACTTGACGCTCCAACAGTAGGACATAGAAATAAGGGAACGCTAGATGAAGCAGAAGCTTCCCCAATACTGAGCGCCCGATTCAGCCATCGACCTGACAATGCGCGATGCATTGCGTTCCTCCTCTGTGAAATTCGAGTGCCGAGTTATCGCAACTAAAAAAGTTGACTTACACAGATTATCCCAGAAATTTCCTAGGAAATGATTGCGGCTTTGCCATGTAAAGCGGCATGTCAAAAGTGGATCCACTGTGTCCCTCCGGGTCAACGCTCGGCCCGCTACTTTCAATGCTCGCAGGGGTCTGTATGATTTTCTGGGCCTAGAGACGTCGACTTTTCGAGGCATTGCGACCACTGAACTGGTTCGATTTAGAGACACCTGCGTAACACCTTTACCGATCAAGGGTTTGCGCAGTTCAAGATGAGGTCTCTCGGCGAGCGTTACAACAAGCTTCATAGGGTAAGTCAATTCGTCGATAACGAATCCCAAGGTCATGGCTAACAACTTGTATAGAAGGTAGATATATCCTCCGCAATCGACGACTTACGATCCAATGCTCACGATACGAACAGCTTGTTTCCTTAAAAGTTGGCCCTGGTGCGGCAATTCTCCCCCCGGAGGTGACCAGAATACATATGGACTTTGCCACGAGTTTCAAGAATGGTCACATGGGTGCCAAGTTCGTCACCATGTATTGCACTTAGCTACACATCAACTGATATGTCGAGATAGAAAGTTCTGGCGCGAGAACCTCCCCCGACTAAAGTACCACAACCCCGCGGTCCCCATGATCGTCAACCGACACAACCAAAATCAGAAGAAGCCCACACTCTCCATCTACCTCCGAAAGCCCGACGCCTCTACTCCCGCACCAGAAACCCGTTCTCAGCCCGCCTCATCACGCAGCAACCTGTCCAAGGCGACACCTCCAGATGCCGACGAAAAGATCATTACAGTCGACATGACCGAGAAGCACTCATCCCATATCCTTGAGTTCGTGCTTGCCGAGACTCGCGCAGTTCCTCTCAAGCCTACGAAGGAGGAGATCCGCGAGTTGCAGGAGATTGATGCCATGGCTAGACAGGCCGAGGTCGACCGCGCACGCATGAGAGGCTTGCGGGAAGAGAAGCAGCGCGAGGAGGATATGTTGAAGCGAGCTCGGGCTGCTGGTGGTGTTGTGGAGGAGGAAGATTCGTAGATGTTCCCTCTGGCAAGAGTGAGGAACGATGCTGTACAATAAATGTGTATGACTTTATGCCACATGAACTGGCAGGTGTACTACTTGGAAATATCAAAAAGTTTACCAGTAATTTCGCTCAAAGCCTCATTTGTTCATTCTTATTATGAGATTCTACACGATTTCAACGAAATGTCTTTAAGTATAATTTACATTATAGTGGTGCTAATACCGCCATGATTTCAAGGACCTGTCCTCGAGTATGTCGAACAACTTCGGTTTCTAGTTCAGGACCTCCGTTTTGTAGATCTATATTCTCAAAACCCCTGAAACTGTTGTCAAACTCCATATATGATGAATGATTTGAACGCCCTTTTCATGATGTCGTCAAGCCTATCGTTTACTTTATCCCAAAGCCCTCACTCTCGCGAACAGCAGTCCATAACATCTCCTCCAATCTTTCTTTGGATGCGTACCGTGAAAGAGATAGCATATTGAAACATGTTCGGGCAATAGGAAACCTGCCTTCGTCCTCACCAAGACAAGATATTTTGATTGGTAGTACAGCAGCGCCCATGGCAGGGATTCGATCACTGCCGGTGATGAATAATAGAAGTTTGCGCTGATCTTGAGACGTAGCTTCTTGGAATGTCTCCCAGAACCAGTCAACAACTGGCTCGGAGCCATCTGGATTTTTGTTCCCCCAATTATCATATTCGGCCACACCCCTGAGCGAGTTGATATCGAGTGCTTCGTCCGAGCCCCGTACAAGGAGTTCGATCTCTTCTGGCCGGAACAGAGACAAGGCATTGCCTCCGCATACAGTATAAAAGCCTCGTTTGAAAGGCTCAAATTGTCTTGTCACGGACACGTCGATTACGTGCCGCACATAAAGGTCCACATACTCTCGACGATTGCTATTTGTGACAGGAATTCGTTCACCCCCAGGACGGAGGGGAACTTGGACCTGGATACCGTATTTATCCATGTCAATAACAAAGTCAAGGCAGAAAGTCTCTTCCACATTTCCCTCGTATTCAAGTAACTGCCGTAATCCTCGAGCCAGCCGAGGTCGGTATTCGGCAAGGTCTTCCAGCGAGTAACGCATTGGAGGTTTCGGATGAGCTGAAGCTCCAGTCCCATGGGTGGGAGCAGAAGCAATGAGCTTGCGGAACGCAAAAGGAGGTAGGGCCACATCGAGGATTGTCGAGTTGTAGATGGCAAGTCCCATCACGACGCCAACCAAAAAGAATTGATCCGAGGTTTCGAAGGAGTTCGGGTTAAAGTAGCAATACTGCGAGTCCTCATCGTAAAGGAATAACCCTATCAAACGTCAACTCGAGTTATAGATAGTGAAGTTGCTGCACTTACCATGATCGGGGTTAAAGACCTCTCTGACAAGAAGCAGAAACCATTCTTTCCGTAGACCACCTGCGTCCACGCCCTCTTCACCACTGAAAGTAATACGGAGGCCCTTTTTGATGTCCTCGCTACCACTTCCAATAACCTCACTGACAGCCTTGAGACTGTCATCAACGAGGCAGTCACGACGAACATTCAATTCTAAGAATTGGTTGATAGCCTTCCGACTCATGATACTATCAAAGAAGGCATCTCTCGCTTTACTCTGCATCTGGCGACGGGCATCATGCTCCAGGATACGATTTTTCGCCCAGATACTCAAAAGGAACGGATACTGGCAGAATGTGAATTTGCTCTTGCGGGACTCCCAATTCTCGAAGTCCGCCACTAGATCGGTATAGTCAATCATTGAGTTGTAGAAGTCAGTTGTTGGAAGTATCTGCCCGTGATGATGTGCGCCAGAACGTCCTTCACCAGACTTCGAATGAGCTGAGGGTACCTCTTCATTTCTTCTGCCGTGTAGCAAGTTGTTGGCGGCAAAAAGGAGTGCCAAAACTCTAGAAGAAGCTCTGATTTGCCAGTCTTCACCATACATGATTTTCTTTTCAGGCTCTTTGGCCTTCTTTGATGAGGTTGAACGGTTAATTTCGTCGTAAAGATAGGCCCCGGAGCGACCTTCTTGCATTTGAGGTATCAATCCCGCGGTGATGTCTACTTTGACCTCTTGCTTTTTCCCACTTTGTCGTATCATGCGGTAGGTTAGAAAGCCGGATGCAATCTCCTTCGTTCTGATAAATCGAGAAGGATGATGTCTAGCGAACCAGGTGATCAACTGATTATGGCATTCAGGCGAGGAATTTGATATGAGTCCCACTATACGCTTGATGATTCCAGAATGCTGTCCAGATAAGAGACCAGTTTCAGGGGCACTCGTCTTTCTTGGTCGGGAGAAATCGGCCCAGGAAGGTGAGTTGTTCTCTGGTTGTAGGATCCCATAGAAAAGGGGTTCGTTCTCGTGTAAGAGAGGATTTTCCAGGACTATGAGGAGAAATCGCAAATCTGCCGGGTCTTTCAGGGGTCTCCCGGGCCGTTTTAGAAGCATCTCTGTTGCCTTGAGCAGAACTCGGCGAGCATGTTCTTGTCCCTGTAATAATTCTCGCTCTATCGATTGCAATTCACGCTGTGGAGGTGTCTGAAAGTTCTGGTCGCGACAGAGGTCTTCATACACTGCAAACCAACCCTTGGCAGGATTCACAGTACTCGTGTAGAATGTCATCAAGTCGTTCCAATTCATTTGTGGCGTTTTTGTGCTGACTGGTGTGTTAGAAAAACTCCGATCGGTTCGGTGTGCAGAAGGTCGTCGGGGTCGTGATTCTTCTTGGTTTCCCATCCACCAAGTTCCATTCTCAGCGAAATCCCCAAGTAGTAGCATTTTTGGATCAAGATCAAACGTGCTGTCTTCAACTGGCGGGGCCGTCCGCGCCTGTCGTTGCTCGCGAAGGGCATGGTTTTCTGAGGGCGCCCGGCGGTGCCCTCGCTGCTCCCGTGGGTCATCGGACGGCATTGGCTTGCGACGAGTCGCTTCGCTAACATGCCTTGCTGCAGGACGAGGGTGCGTTGAGAATGAAGAATTGATACATTCGAACGAACCAAAACAGGCAACCATATAATCTTCTAGAGCCTTGAAAATCCTTTTCGGGTCACTCTCGGGCGTGTCTGGAGAAGGTTTCCTTGCCTCTCTGGGCGCATTGTCTTGTAGTATCTTCTGCACTGGTGGCCTTTCCGTATAAGATGAGGAATATGAGCGAGGCATTGGCGAAGAATTTGTCCGCACATTGTTCGCCCGCAAAGTTGGTTCCTCGTCAAATGTATAACGGGACACTTGTATGGCAGGTGATTTTTTGGAAGGTGTTGCATCCTTCCTTGAATCTATCGGCGCAAGACTGCGACCAGCCGCTTGCATCCGGCTGCTAAATGACAATTTGCTCTGCACGGGAGGCTCAGGTGGCGGCTCGGTAGGAGGCTTCGGGATTGGATGCAGCTTTTTGTTTAGGTAGGACTGTATCGACTGATGGACCAGTCGCTTTGTTTGTTCGATAGAGATATGCGCAACTATGGCTATTAGCATTGATCTTACACTCTTTCCCACATGGCCTACTTCTTGGTGGACTGGGCTGAGAAGGCCCATTGTTTGCGTCCCTGCGCGCCTTGGAAATATCATGGTCTGCGCTCAAGGGCTCTAGATCATTGACCGTAGTACAAATGGTGCATTTGAAGACCTTGAGCTCCCTTGGCCAGCGCACCAGCGATCCGCATGTCATACAATTCCCCGTCGCAAAATCCTTGTTTCCTGCAGGGCCATTTCCGTTCTGCGAAGGGTTTCGAACATGCGTCTTGGGCGCTTGTCGAGGCATTACTGCATCATCGTCTGCAAAGCCCAGGTCGGGCGGTGGTGCGCCGACCGAGTTTTGCCTCTTTTTCTTGCTGCTGAAAAGAGAAGGGAAGGGCTGGCTCATAGAGCGCGTGTGTGGAGGTCGTTGAGGCTTGGAGGAAGAAGGCCTCGAGGGATGCAAGTCGGACTCGTCGGAACTTGAATCGGCGTTGGTATTAGAGAAGGAGAGCTCGAAGCGGTTGCCGTTACCGGTAGTAGCCTGTAGATTATTCGAGTAAAGTGCAGGCAGTGTCGTTGGCGTATGTAAAGCAGTATTGTGAATTCGGGTGATGAGGTCACTGTTAGAGTTGCTGCTGTTGTTGGGCTGGGACCCACGGCGACTCAACCAGGGAGCCATTTCTAGGGAAGTTGCTACTGCAATTACAGTAACGAAATGATTGACTGGGTTGGACAGGGAGAGGAGAAGGGGCACCTAATGAGATGATTGCCTCGGGGCTTTGAATAAGTAGGTACCTTAGATAAAAGCAATTACTTTAGAAGAATAAGGATGAGAGTTCTGAAAGAAGGAATAGAATGGTTCAGAGTCAAAAATGGACTTTTCTAACAAAGCATGATTAACATGTTCCAAAGTCGGGATGTTCCAGGTTGGCGTTGACACGAGCTCAGCTCAGGTCAATTCAGCCCAGATCAGCTCAGCCCAATTCAATTCAAGAATTTCGGCCAAACAAAATGAATCATGCTTTGTTCTAAGGGGAGAAGAAATAATAAAAACAATTGCAACCGGTTACCGAGTGAGCCGTGGAACAATGACAGCCGATGATGAGTGCAGCCAAAGCCTGTGGCTACGGTTGGTGAAACAATACAAGCCCAGTTCATACAAAAATGCATCTACCTAGGCATACTGTATAGTATACGGTACTGCATATCCGAACATACTTGGGTAGGTAGGCAGTTAATAATTGATTAGAATTAAATGAAATAAACTCAACGCGCGGCCACCGGAACTCGGGTCCCCCGATCATCTTGGCCCAATTTGTTCCTGACGAATTCATCCAAACCCTTACCTTTAGCCTTAGCATTCTGCCCTTTCCCCACGGGTGTAGAAACTCCAATCGATTGTCGTATTTAAACGCCGAGCAACAGGGGTTTTCTCTCAAAGACCTGACGGATACGGATGATAACAGTGCATCAGAGGAGACGTGGAGTTTCAAGCAGCCACTTAGGAATGGAAAGGACGAAAAAAGAGACTCAGTTGTTTATCAAGTCTTCTCTTACCGCAATCGGAAACGCGATTCACCTGCATTTCTCAGGTCTTTTTGGACCTCGTATTGGCGTGGTTGGGTTTCTGGTTTGTTTTATTATTAGCCCCATCCAATGATCGTGAGGCTAATCGCCGCATCTGGAGTTGGATCCTTTTCAATGTTGTATCAGGTATCAGGTCTTGCCTGACTCTCTCATCAAACCTGGCTCTAAGCTATTCCTTGGTCTTATCTCGCCCATCTATAGCCTGAATCTTTGTTAAAAAAAA